>NC_061091.1:3527539-3650039 GCF_015104395.2 Macrobrachium nipponense | reverse complement strand
GGGGGAAAATATATTTGGAATGTGTTACTACAGAAAAACTTACGGCTGATTCGAGAGAGGTAATATGGAGAGGATGCTGTATATTGGATGTAAATGAAAGATCAAAAGGTTGTTAGAGTTATATATTATAAAAAAGAACAAATGAGTGTGAATTGCGGAAATATGTAGAAATGGCGAAAGGTTTGGCGTATTTGAAAGAATGGCTCGCTAATCGGAAAAAGCTCGTGTGTAGAGAATAGATGTCGACAGGCGTTAAAAAGGTATATAGATATATAGACCACTGGTGTTAGGACGATGGAGGAAAGATCCACCTAGGAAAGGGATATGCTATGGAGAATATGTTTCCATATTCTGGAGGAAACATACTTTAAATTAGCTATGGAATGTCACCAAACCCCCGTTGTTCCCTATCGGTATGATAGAACTGCATGTAGTTTATGTGAAACTCACCCAACTGCTGTTAAGAAATTAAGTTGGGACTATCAAAAAGGCTGTCAAAGAGAAAGAGAGAGAGAGAGAGAGAGACCCACTTAATCTTTGAATTAAAATGTCCGATGTAGTCAGCGTGAGAGGAATAAAAAATGGGCCCACAAGGTTCATTAGACACACGCCCAAGTCTTTTTAATCCACCACCTGTTTTGTCACAAATAGCTGAGCTAACCTCCAACACCTGTACAGTATCACTTGATGAGCGGTTATCAGAGAGCAAGTGAATAAAAGGTGTCACAGAGGGCGCTATAAAGTAATCCCTTTAACCGCGGCCACTTGTACTATACGAATTCATCTACTTAATGATTCAGGTATGATTCAGGTATGGGTGAATAGGTGTGCTCAATGGAGGTCAGTTTCAACATTTGGGTTTTTCGTAATTTGATATCCATTCAGGTAAAATGTTCGTGTATATACTTTAGAAACTGCAGATTCTTGACTTAATCTTGACGGATAATGCCCGAAATCACTGTGTTTTTGTTTCTTATTTTCAGTATTATGCCTTTTGCATCTGTCGACGATGGATCCTGTAAGCGGAATTTTGTGTTCGACAATGGTTTCTCTGTTGCTTTATCTAATATATGTATCTGTCTGTCTGTATATCTATATATTTTTATGTCTCCCTGTCTATCTATCTATCTATATACCTTTATGCCTATCCATCTATCTAACTATCTATCTCTCTCTCTTTCTATCTATCTGCCTATCTCTCCTATCTCTATATCTTCTTCTATCTGTCTTCTATCTCTTTATCACTCTTTCTATCTATCTATGTCTCTCTATCTCTCTATCTATCTATCTATCTGTCTCTCTATCTATCTATCTATCTATATGTCTCTCTATCTCTCTATCTATCTATCTATATGTCTATCTATCTATCTATCTATCTATCTATTACACACACACACACACACACACACACATATATATATATATATATATATATATATATAGAGAAGAGAGAGAGAGAGAGAGAGAGAGAGAGAGAGAGAGAGAGAGCTGAATTAATTGCATTATTCCCTCGATATATCCGGGACCTTGTTAGATTTCCTTGACTGCCTTTCCACTTCTAAGTCATTCTTTGGGTTAGGACAGGGTGGATTTATTTCCCATAAGAATAAACCAGTTTCTTGTCATTCTTGACTGATTTGGCTCTTTTTTCCATATACAAAAGTACAAATTAGCATTTTTTTCCATATACAAAAGTACAAATTAGCATTTTTTCGTGGAAAAAAATTGTGAATTTTATTTTCCCTGATGATTATCTTATCGGAGCCTTGTTACTTTTGGGGGAACATCAGTCTGACATCTCATGAATCTCTAATTTTTTAGAGCCATCATTTTCATATTAATTCTAAATGTTCCTTACATTCACGCGGCACGAGAGAGAGAGAGAGAGAGAGAGAGAGAGAGAGAGAGAGAGAGAGAGAGAGAGAGAGAGAGAGGATTATCCTCCCTCCTTTTCTGCAGTATCCCGATATGACGGATGAAATTTTAAAGGAATTTTTCCTACGCTGTTGACGCTTCTTCGGGAAAACCGCCCCCTACCCCTGCCCTCAACCCCCTTTAACTTTTCTCCGGGCCTGGGCTAGTTAGAGGCATCGGGCTTTCTGTCCCACTTAATTCCGAGCTGTTAATCAAACCGACTGTGGTTTGATATTGTGAACTGGAGCAAAAACTACCACAATCACTACCGATTTCATTCATAACGCATTCACTTTTCACTTTTGCCTGAGAGTTTGACCGCTTGACCCTTGAATCTCCGAAACATGACCAGAAACCAATGATTAGTTTTATGGCTCTTATACGATATGATTCTGACGTGTGCCCATTGACATTTGGTCTGTTTCATAATGATTCGTGTGTGTACGTGTGCTGCTGTTGTTGACTGAGCTGGCTTTATGCCAGCACGGACTCTTGCTCATAAAGCAATCCCGAAAGTTTCACTGGATATGTGCGTTGGAGGAATGGCCATGAATAAATGGGTAAAAATAATGGTATGGAAAAGTGAAAATGTACGCGTGTGGTCTCTGAAAACTGCCTGATGCACCATGATGTGTAAATAATCATTTTTCCTCCGTAGACGCATTTACGCGCGGAAAAAGATTTCTCCACTAATGCATCGCATTAGACTTTTCGATCAGGTAAAGCCACAGCGAAAATCAAGAGAATAAGGTCACGTCAGGCCTCTCCAACCCAGATATTATACATAGCTCTTTCGGAAGCGCCATGCTTTCCAACCATATGTCAGAGAATATGACCGGTAATGCCTTGCCTGCCAAAACTAAATATAATACGTAGGGTCATTTGAGAACGCACGGATCATCTATGGTGTGAAAATTCCAGCTTCATGAACGGATAATTGATGAAATAAAAATTCCAATAAAATAGACTTACTTACTGGGGGAGGGGGGGGAGGGGACACTAAATTATGAATTTCGAGTTTTATCGCATGCGCGTCGTGAGTTATTCTCTAGCCAGACGTTTAAAACTCACTAAAATGAGCTTAGAAACCTTGGGGAAATTAGGTGACACGACGTTCGTCACGCACTGGTCGGATTCACCAGTAGGGTCACTGCTTTCTTCAATTCCATTTTTTTTTTCATTTTCGTTCTTATGGCCTTTAGTAGTTCCTCAAGACGACCTACTATCAGTTCTGCTATTAGCAATGAATACACACAAACATATATATATATGATATATATATATATATATATATATATTATATAATGTAGGTATGTATGTATGTATATATATATGAATAACTTGATCACGAATTATATATATATATATATATATATATATATAGTATATATATATATAAACATGAATATATAAATATATATATATATTATATATATGCATATATATATATATATATATATATATATATATATATATATATATATATATAGAGAGAGAGAGAGAGAGAGAGAGAGAGAGAGAGAGAGAGAGAGAGCCCACTAGAGCTGATTAAGAAGTTTGGGTGTTACAGAGGTTACGTGGCTGAGAGTGATGCATCATTTCTATGAAGACAGAAACATGTACAGATTCTGTGGGCGGAAGGTGACTGGTTTGGTGCGAGAAATGTCTGGAGACAATGTCTTTTGTTGTTGCTGTAAAGAAGCATTTTAGATGAATTAACGCTGCTTGCAATGACTGACGTTTGCAGACGATACACAGTACTGATAAGGGATGTTGAAGAGAAGCAGCGAAAATCAGTGAAAGTCTTTCAAAATGTTTGCAAGAGGTGACATTTGAGGGTATAGATGCCACCTGGTGGAGTAAGGTTATGACTGTAAATGAGATCTAGAGAGATGACGTAATAAATGTTAATATGGATGGTGGACGAACGGAAGCAGCAGATTCATAGAAGTATTTAATGAGTTATTTTGCAGTAAACTTTTTGGAAAATATGTGTCTCAAATTAGTTTGTTTGTATGGTGTTTTTACGCTGCATGGAACCAGTGGTTATTCAGCAACGGGACCAACTGCTTTACGTGACTTCCGAACCACGTCGAGAGTGAACTTCTATCACCAGAAATACACATCTCTGACTTCTCAATGGAATGCCCGAGAATCGAACTCGTGGCCATCGAGGTAGTAGTCCAAGACCAAACCGACCACGCCACTGAGGCGCTTGTTTCAGATTAGGAAGTGAGCAGGATTCTAGCAAAAGATTGGAAGGACATCTAGACTGTCTATGGATATCTTTCCTACCCCCAACAAGAACAAAGTAGCTTTTAGGCTTACTCCCCGAGTAAGCGGAAACTTATCGAGAGTATTTCCAGATGGTTCAGCCATGCGGAGAGAATAGACGACGAGAGGCTAGAAAGAGAGCATATGCAATTCAAGTGTTAGGAGGAAGAAGGAGAGAAAGATCTAGAAATTGTTGGACTGATAGGATGGAAGAGGTGAGTGGCGCAGTGTAGGTGAGGGCCAAAGAGTTATTGAAGGTTCGACTTCAGCAGGAAGTGTGCTAAGATTGCGGAAATTTTACTGGAAGTATGAATGAGACAACCACTAGCCTGTGTATGTATGTATGTGTCTGTGTGTGTTTTATTTTTGCTTCTGTCGTCTTCTGTTATATAATTACTAACAGGGCCTCACTACAACTGGATGGTTTCTAGCGGATATATTTATTCAATAAATATATCCGCTGGATACCATCCAGTTTGAATGAGGTCCTGTTAGTAATAATTGTATTAATGCACAGAACAATTGCGTGAGTGATAAAGTTTATAAACAATATATATATATATATATATATATATATATATATATATATATATATATATATGAATAACTTGTTCACGAAGTATATAAAACGTGATGCTATGTATAAATAAAGGTTTTTTGCCACGAAGGAAAAAATGAAAAAGCGAGATAGCCAAGTACTTTCGGTCCGGTTCGGACCCTTTACTGAGGCAAACTGATTTTACAGAGAACAACATAGTCAAAAGAAAGCTTAATATACAAACTGACTCTACAAGATTAGCAAGCAATAAGGGCGATTTTCACTCTACAGAAAGGAGGAACCGCCTGAGGGTAGCCCCACCTTGAAGGATACCCGCAATAAACAAGTGATTCTCCCAGAAAACAGTACATTTTGAAAAAACACGGGAGCATATACAATTTAATATCATGAATTTTTACACAAATTTTCCCCCCCCAAAAATTATTATTAATGAAAAGACGAAAGAAAATATAAATATATATATATATCGAGCAAGAGAAAGAGCGAGAGAAAATATCGAACCAGAGAGAGAGAGAGAGAGAGAGAGGAGGAGAGAGAGAGAGAGAGAGAGAGGACCGAAAGTACTTGGCTATCTCGCTTTTTCATTTTTTCCTTCGTGGCAAAAAATCTTTATATATATATATATAATATGTATATATATATATATATATATATATATATATATATATATATGAAATTACACACAGACGCATATATATGTATATACAACTGATTTGTTCACTATAAAGACAACAATCACGATCACATGAAGTGGCGGTAATTTCAACAATTGATTATCCCTTTTTTTCAATAACGATTAGAACTATGTATGCATCCGGTGGTACGCTTTTAAATAGAAATAACCTACAAACCAGTATTCAGTAAAATTGTCTACAGTCATAAATAAATGAACACTTGAGGATTTCACTATGAAAAAATCATTGATAAAACCTGCTTCCACTGACCCGAATTTATCCCAACTTTTATAGTCTTCAAAAGACGTTCCAAAATAATTTCAGATACCGCGTATTCCTGAGCCATAAAGACGCAGCTCTTCACATCGATAGTTAGACCTCGTTTTGAATATGCAGTGCAGTTTTGGTCACCAACACTAATAAAAGGACCTAAATAGTTTAGAAGGGGTACAAGCAAGAGCAACAAAGTTAATTTCCCCTTCAGGTAAATAGGTTACCAAAGACGACTAGATAGCCTGAACGTGTATGGCTTAGAAACACGACGACTGCAAGGACAACTACTAATAGAAACATTCAAAATGCTGAGCAGAATTCAGGACGTTGTAATGGCCACTAAATGCTTAGTAAAACGCATAATGATTCTTTTGCACTTGTTGTACACCTTTGACTTATGACACTCATTATTTCACGGCACATAATGGTATTTAAGCGTTTCCTCTCTATGTCGAGATAAAATGTGTTCGCCAGATGCGTATGGCACAGAACCAAGCTATAATTTTGGTACAATGGGTTGATCTCACTTCTTGTCAAAAAGGGGGAAAAAAAAATTCAAAAAATGGAAGGAACTTCGGACACGATATTCGTAAACTATAGAGAGTGACGGGCACAACGTAAACAAAGCGAATATCTTACCTGCTTACGAAGGAACGAAGGAGCGAAGGAAAGAGAGAGAAAGAGAGAGAGAGCAGGACAGCTCCTCCTCTCAGTCCTTCTGACTGCCGCTAGCTAGTACTAGCTGGGGGGGAGTGAAGGAGGTTCATCTTCTGACACCTGTGGTGTCGGATTCATTAACTGTGCCACCTCCCCCTCCTCTCCTCATCTTAATCCCCACCACCTTCGGTATTTTCTCTCTCTCTCTCTCTCTCTCTCTCTCTCTCTCTCTCTCCACACTTCGTTAATACAATGCTTTCTTTTTTTACTTTTAATCTGATTAAAATGACTGTCTATTCACTTTTCTTCTGATTAAAATGACAATGCGGACGAAATCTTTTATAGTTTCTCTTGTGTAAAAATAAATAAATAGGTAAAAAAGGTGTTTTTCCAGTACGTTCTAAACCGATCACCAGAAATGTGAAGAAAATATGATACATTTCTTTCGACCAAACTATCTATTACGTTCGTCACCAACTTTGGAAGATAAGAAAAAAAAAATAACGCATTATGTATTCATGTACGCGATCATAGTTTTTAAAACCATTAGGACACACTCGAGTCTTGTAATGGCATCTGGCTACATGCGTGTGTGGTCTAGAGAGCGAGCATGTCTTCAGCCATATATATATATATATATATATATATATATATATATATATATATATATATATATATATATGAATGAATGACTATCACATCATCGTGATTCATATAAGTTATTCGAGCTACAAATGTCCTCTAATATCTAATTCGCTCTACCTCGGAAATGATATTTTTTCATATATGTAAACCGAAGCGGGAATTTTTTAGTTTATAATAATTTCGTCCCCTCACGGGATCGAACCACCGTCCAGCGGACAGGCACGAAATCAAGACGTCACTGTTATCAACTAAAATATTCCCTTTCGGTTTACATATATGAAAATATATAAATTCCGAGGTAGAGCGAATTAGATATTAAAGGACATTTGTGGCTCGAATAATACATATATATATATTTTCATATATGTAAACCCAACGGGAATTTTTTGTTGATAATAGTGACGTCTTGATTTCGTGCCTGTCTGCTGGACGGTGGTTCGATCCCGTGAGGGGACGAAATTATTATCAACTAAAAAATTCCTCCTTCGGTTTACATATATGAAAAAACATCAATTCCGAGGTATAGCGAATTAAATATTAGAGGACATTTGTAGCTCGAATAACTTATATGTATCTCGGTGATGTGATAGTTATTCATTCATATATATATAATATATATATATATATATATATGTATATATATATATATGATAAATATATATATATATATATACATACATATATATATATATATATATATATATATATATATATTATATATATATATATTATATATATATATATATATATATATATATACATGACTGGTAAAAATTATCTGTTACAACAGAATTCCATCTAATAAAAGGTGCTTTACCTGAGGAATGGATCTCCTGGTATAAATACCACCTTCTCTGTAACTTTTCTCATTCATCTGCCTGAAGAGGGAGACAGCAGTTTCTGAAATACTGTATTTTCTCTCTCTATATTATGGCATTTTTATGGGCTCCTTTTATTATATTATTATTATATATATATATATATATATATGTAATATATATACAATATATATATATATATAAATTTATATATATATATTATAATTTAATAAATATGATATACTTTAATTATTATATTATATATACATAATATTTCAAAGACACACTGACGCAGCCGTGAGCTGTCTGAATAACGACTAGCTAAATACGCTATTATAATCTCTATGACTAATCTCATTAACACTAAAATCAGCTATAAAACCGAGATAATCCTAAGTCTTAGTTGTTACGTCACTCTGATTTCCCTTGCTATACGGTCAAAGGTGTCATTTAAAATACGTATATATGTACACGGGCGAAACAGGTGTCCTTTCCAATGACGTCCTACGAGATTGATGATCGGAGGTATTTAAATTGTACGTATATTTCTATGCGATGGATCTCATCCAGGTGACATGTTCGCGGAATTTACATATTTCGTGTCAGTACCGAGCAAGTATGAAATGTGCCGAAGAATCGCGTTTTCTATACAGCGTATCATCAAAGCTACCGAAAATGGATCTATCGCTCTGTGTTCTCGGTATGATGCTGCATGAGCCGCGGGCCATCATTCAGCCACGGGCCCGATGGTGGCCTGTCATACAGCGTTGGCAGACGCGCTGCCATATACGAACAAAATAAAAGCAGATCAAAAGGTTTTCATAACATTAAGTTTAAAAGAAGTGGCATATAAGATGTAATAATAAAAAAGGTAAACTCGATCATGCTAAATTTAACCTTAGATAAAATTAAAACTGCTGAGGCTAGAGGGCTGCAATTAGGAATGTCTGATGATTGGAAAGTGCAAGATCAACACATCAATTTGCAGCCATCTAGCCTCGGTAGTCTTTAAGATACGAGGGCGAACAGACAAAGAAATCCTGAAGTCCTTTTTGGAGGTATAACTAAAAAGAAAACCATTGTTTAAACATTTATATTTCTCTTAATTTTCAGCTTCTCTTTCCTTTCTCCGTTAACAGCTCTCTACCTATTTCTTTTTTTTTATTTTGTATTTAAAAGCTGATTTATCAAGGGTTACTATTCACCACGAGGTATTCAAGATGAAGAGGCAGGCTTTTGCGACAACTGTGGCAACGACCCAGATTATAAAACTCAGTGTATATTGTAGAGAGAGAGAGAGAGAGAGAGAGAGAGAGAGAGAGAGAGAGAGAGAGAGAGAGGAGGTATTGACAGCTCACCTGTGTGTCACTCAATACCACGATCATTCGTCAAACTTCATCATTTAAACTTCTCGTCATTTGCTGCGTCGATCGGCGGGCGCTCCAACTTCATTGATTATTCGGTCACTTATGCTATAGGGTGGCTGATTACGTCAGCTGATAAATAAAGGGCTGGAATTATCATTAAGCGCTGTTTACAATTCTGAATGTGGTTTATAGATATGTGTGAATATTATATCTCATAATTAGTTTTTTTTTCCCAAATCATTCCCCGTTATCAGAATCAAAGAGATGCTTTTTTTTGTCATAAAAACTGTATATAGTTATATATATATATATATATATATATATATATATATATATATATATGTATATGTAGTGTGTGTGTATACATATACATACTCGTTTAAAATGACTAAACTATTATTAACAGTGATTAGCCTTTCACCTACAATAACGTAATTTTTTTTAACACTTCCCTTACGTGACCTCACCTTTACCGCGTCTTTATTTCTACTAATTACATTCAACATCCACCCTTCATTTTCATTTTCATCCACCCTGACATCCCAAACAACGTGCTGTTTTTCTCTTACCGCCGTCACTGTGAACTGAATACAGAATTGAGGCCAGAGGCCAATCACTGGGACCTACGAGGTCATTCAGCGCTGAGACGGATATTGGCAGCGAAAGGTTTGAAAGATGTAACAGGAGGAAAACCTCAGAGCAGTTGCGCTACGAAACAATTGTTAGTAAGATGGAAGAAAGAGAATACGAATGGAGGTTCAGTAAAAGAAACGAAAGGGGTTGCAGCTAGGGGCCGAAGGCACGCTGCGAAGAGCCTCAGGTAATGCCTACAGTGCATCGCATAAGTTGCACTGAAGGCAACCCTACACTGTGGTGGTATCATTCGTTATACATATTACCAAGTACTCACGCCAGTTACCCGATTTCGATATTACACCTTTGTTGTATATTTATCTCATTAACCTTTTACGCTATACCTTACGATAACTCTTTAGCAGACTTTCAAACTCTTCCACTAGTTTTTGTGGTTTCTCTTCAGTAACGCCATAAATTACTTCTGTATCACCTGCAACCCAGCAACTTTGACCAGTCACTTTTCACATCTCTCCGCCTTCAGGAGAGATAATAAAAATGTCTCATGCCCATTTTCACAGAAAGTTGTAACACCTGGTTCATTGCCAGTCGTAAAAACCTAATTCTTCACGTAATATCCTTCTGCCCCATTAGAGTCTGTCATTCCTAAAATTAGATTCTGTAATAAACTTGACTCTCCATCTTTCCTACCACCCTCTCCCTTTTACATTAGAGTACAATGATTGTTCTTCTCACCGTTTCCATTGGGGCCTTTTCTTGGCCATCCTGTAGTTCGCAATTGCTATGTCCAACCACACACGTATGTGTATGTATATATATAAATGTGCATGTATATATATATATATATATATATATATATATATATAGATATATATGTAGAATACAAAAACACATTATGTATATATATATATATATATATATATATATACATATATATATATACATATATATATATATACATATTATACATGTATGAAAATATATCAATTCCGAGGTAGAGCGAATTAGATATTAAAGGACATTTGTAGCTCGAATAATTTATATGAATCGCGTTGATGTGAAAATTATTCATATATACAATATATATAATAAAAATACACACAAACACAAACGCACATATAATTATATACATATATATATATATATATATATATATATATATATATATACGTAATTTGTATGTGTACATTTCTTCTTGTGCATATATACGTATAAAATACATACATACATATATAGATAATATACATACACACACACATATATAATATATATATATATATATATATATACATATATATATATATACATATATATATATATATATATATATATATATATATATATATATATAAACATGATTTGTATGCGTTATAGTTCTTTCTGTATATACCAACCTCTCAGTCTGTCAAATCCGAACGTATCACTTATACACGAGGGTTAACTACTTCGCATTTGCATAGTAATTACTTCCATTTCAACAGGTAGGGTTAGCTTGTACCGGGAAACACGCTGTTTATTTCATTAGTACTGGGAAAATATGTCGAGAGAGAGAGAGAGAGAGAGAGAGAGAGAGAGAGAGAGAGAGAGATTGTAAATATAATGATTTTCTTGCTAGGGTTTAAGGAAAGTAAATAAACATATATATATGTATATATATATATATATATATATATATATATATATATATATATATATAGAGAGAGAGAGAGAGAGAGAGAGAGAGAGAGAGAGAGAGAGAGAGAGAGAGCTTCTGCCCACGATAACCTTCAAAAGAAAAAAAAAAAAACAGATGAATAAAGTGATTTATGACGGTCGCCTAATGTCCATTACGAAAGAGACCCAGACGTGGCGTTTTTTATTTCAAATATTTCTTCCAAAACTTACATTCTGTCGGATTTTGGGAATCACGCTAATAAAACGTTTCAGAAGGATGGTTCGTTTCATTTATTGGTGTTTTTGCGAGGAAACGTTGATTTTTTTATTTTATCTTATTTTATTTTTTCGTAAAGGAGATTTCGGAACAAGCTGTTACCAGATGTAGCACGAAGGAATTTCGAAAAGTATATGGAATCTCTCTCTCGCTCTCTCTCTCTCTTCTCTCTCTCTTCTCTCTCTCTCTCTCTCTCCATACATTTTATATATATATATATATATATATATATATATATATATTATGTATGTATGTATATATTCATATATACATATTTAATGCATTTATTCATATATTTCTATATATATGTATATGTATATATATATATATATATTATAGTATATATATATATACACGCAGTTATACTTCTCCACTTGTGTACAGGCAATAAAAACTGTGTGAGAGAGAGAGAGAGAGAGAGAGAGAGAGAGAGAGAGAGAGAGACTTAGGGGGGCGGAGTCAAAACAGACACAACTGAATCAGGAATGAGACAGGTGTGAGAGAGAGAGAGGCCAACGAGTGAGCAGCGTCACACTCGACAGCACTCGAGAACTGCTGCTGGTTAGCGGAGGTGATCTTTTCCTTTTCCGCCTCCACTTCTCCAACGCCACTTGTGGGAGGGAAGCAGGAGAAGGAGAGAGAGAGAAGGGAAAAGAAGACGAGACACTGGTATATTTTGGCAGAGCAAAAATGTCCACTATGTTCGGTGTCTTCCTGATCGCTCTCCTTGTGACGTGTGAGGTAGATCTAAACTTTTATTTTTTATTCTTTTTAATAAAAAGCGATTTAACAGTTGTGTCGGAAGTGTAATTCATTTAAATCGTTAAAAAACTAATACGTATCTTCATTTAAGTTTTGATTTGCCGTCGAGAAACGAATAAAAAGACTAATTATCACGTCAGCAAGGAAAATACATTTTCTGAAGATTGAATCTGTAGGGTTTTATGTGCATTCTAAACTGTAGTACTATGCGCTCAAGAGTCATTGTAGGGGTTTATATACATTCTAAACTACAGAACTATATGTTTAAGAGTCGCTCTAGCGTTTTATATAGCTACATTCTAAACTGTAGTACTATGCGCTCAAGAGTCACTGTAGGGGTTTATATACATTCTAAACTATAGAACTATGTGTTTAAGAGTCGCTCTAGCGTTTTATATAGCTACATTCTAAACTGTAGTACTATGCGCATAAGAGTCACTCTTGGGTTTTATATACATTCTAAACTGTAGTAGTACTATGTGCTAAAGAGCCATTTCCCTTCGGAACGCAAGGAGTGCGGTGGAATGGCGCCTCCTGTGGTAGACCCGAGAGGAGGGAACGTTTTTCCCGCGCTGGGGTTCGAACTCTGCAGCTTGATCGTCGCCGATCAGACGAGGGTCGACTGCATCGCTTGCTTCGCGGGAGCAGACTCCGATTGGCTACAGGTAAGGGTCCTTTCTCCCTTAAATCTCAGATGGATCCGGTTCTCATGTCATACAGGGTGTCCATAAAGTCCCAGTACCATTACAAGCAATAAATACTTGTCATGGTACTGGGACTTTATGGACGCCCTGTATTTTCGTCGTTATCGATGGAGTTTTATGCTGTCAGAGCGCTATATAATTCTGGGTGTCCATAAAGTCCCAGTACCATTACAAGTAATAAATACTTGTAAGGGTACTGGGACTTTATGGACACCCTGTCGGAGTGCTGTATAGTCCTGTTGTTATCACAGATTTTAGTATTTGTATTTTCTCTTCTAGCTTCGAAACTATACCTCATTATTTTAGAGGACTTTGTGAACTGATTTTAAACATTCCCAGTCGAATCCTAGTCTACTGATCAGCCGACCGTCTTTCCATTATCCTTACTGAATTAGGACTAACTCCTAAACTGTAGTAGATTCACATCAACCGTGCATCTGATGTCGAGGGCCGTCCCTGATTGGCTGTTGATAGGCCAGTCACAGGACTGGAAACTCTGTCTCTCTCGAGAGTTCACATAGGCAGGATGTATGTTCCACCTCTCCTGAGGCACGCTTTTGAAAGACGTGTCCCTAAGGAGAGGTGGAACATACATCCTACCTATGTGAACTCTCGAGAGAGACTGAAAGTTTCCAGCCCTGTGATATATTAACAGCCAATCAGGAGCGTCTTAAGGGACTTCTGGCCTAGACATCAAATGCACGGTTGATGTGAATCTACTATAGCTACCTAATCAACTTTTATGGTACGGAAAAAGTCATTTTCCTGCGTTCAGACAGACTGACGTTTTAAGTTCACACTAGGCCTGGTCAGCACTTGGGTGGGATACCACCTACGACTCCCGGATACCAGGCATCGAGAGGTTGTGGTCACTGTACTTTGCTAAGCCTGGTGAATGTAGCAGCATTGATATATTTCAATTTACCCTCTGTTAAAATAAAACCTTTTATTCAACATTGCATTTCATCGTAAAACGATCGTAAACTAATCAGGAATTATATACGAATTTGAGTGAGGTAATTTTCTGTCATTAGCCTCAGGTGCAAAGTATGCTTTCTCAACAGCCATTTAGGCAAAGATACCTAATGCACTTCACGAGGTTAATTACGGCTAATGAGCACCGCGCAGGTGATCTCTTGGCGCCTCTTGACAAGTTTGTGATGGAAATGTCACCTGGACTTTACGTGAATATAAGAGGTTGAAAGCTTGACGATTAGTGCGTAGTTTCTATTCCTAATCTTACTCAAGTACGTCAGAGGTAATTACTCCTATGTATAAATGCAAGTTTTTTTTTTCTCGTGGAAAATTATGTTAAATACTTATAGGAACTCGTGCACTTGTATGTAAATGTGCACACCTGCGAGTGCTGCGCACACATGCGCACACAAACGCACGCAAATACTTACATACATGAATGCATATACATACATACATTCCCACAACAAATATACTACATATAATGAATGATTATATATATATATAAATAAATATATATATATATATATATATATATATATATATATATTTATATATATATATATAATCATTCATTATATGTAGTATATTTGTTGTGGGAATGTATGTATGTATATGCATTCATGTATGTAAGTATTTGCGTGCGTTTGTGTGCGCATGTGTGCGCAGCACTCGCAGGTGTGCACATTTACACACAAGTGCACGAGTTCCTATAAGTATTTAACATAATTTTCCACGAGAAAAAAAAACTTGCATTTATACATAGGAGTAAATATATATATATATATATATATATATATATATATATATATATATATATATATATATATATATATATATATATATATATATATATATATATATATATATATATATATATTTAAAGGAAGAGGTGTCCAATCAGACGACAGTCATGTACACGTACGTGTTTTATTAAGAAACGTTTCATGTTGTCACCAACACATCTTCAGTCTGCAATTGAAATTCACAATTAGAATAAACTTGAAAATTACAATAAAAATTAAATAAACATAAAAATTACAATAAAAATTAAAATATACTCAGAACGTTAAAATAGAGAATGAGAAGAAAACTACCTATTCATAAAGAAAGAAAGAGCTGAGTGACTACAAACGGTAAGGTCTGCACACAACGTATATAAAGACAAATGCCACGAAGTGCAGAGCAACGATGGAATGGTGCCAGGCCTTTCAACTTACTGTCCTTTCCTTAGCTAAGTAAAGGACGCTATGTCGAAAATGCAGAATAAACTACGAAAGTACTTGTCTTCAAAAGTCCCGGTTTTCACTCGCCTTCTTTTGCATGGATTCTGCGATATTCCCAAGCGCGCGTTCCTTCGTGCTTGCATTGGATATATTGATTGATATAAACAAATAATGAATATAACTGGTCTGAAACACAGGAGCTACAACATGACGAGTTTTTTTTCTTTTTTTCCAGGCCAATGACTGTGTTGCAAAATGGCTTCCGAGAAACCTTGCGATTTGTGCTGATGTTTCCAGGACTGGCAACAGAGACAACACTGATAATGGCAACGCAGGTGGCAACGGAGGCGATAACGGCAATGCAGGTGGCAACGGAGGCGATAACGGCAATGCAGGTGGCAACGGAGGCGATAACGGCAATGCAGGTGGCAACGGAGGCGATAACGGCAATGCAGGTGGCAACGGAGGCGGTAACGGCTTCGACGTCGTAGCCCAAAGCAAGCTTCAGAATTGTCTAAGGAGAGAAAAAAATAGCCAGATAAGAGAGAAGGATGTGAGCTTCCCCCCTCCCCCCGTCCCACCACCAACCCCACTCCACAATCCCCGCCCTCTCTCTCTCTCTCTCTCTCTCTCTCTCTCTCTCTCAATTTCACTGGTCCTGTCTTCGCCATTAAACATCCTTCAAACCTCCATATACACCTCTCTCTAATGACCCCATCCTGTCTAAAACATCCATGGCTCTATAACTCGCCCCCCGTCCCCTGCCTGATAAAAGTTATTTCCTTCTACAGACATTTCTCACCTGTTTCCATTCCTATCTTTCATTCCCTCCCTCAGAGCACCTTTCTTTCCTATCTTTCCTCCATCAGCATTCCTTCATGCCTTCGCACGTCATCCTTTTATTTAGACATTCCTCTCTTCGATGACCTAAGTTGTTGGGACGCCATGGTACATTTTTGCATCAATCAATCAATCAATTGGACATTCCTCCAACCGCCCCCTGGACGTTCTTGATAGTTTCTTGAGAGCTGATAGTCAGCTCAGTGGTCTGGGCAAATAATAATAATAATAATAATAATAATAATAATAATAATATGTGCTGGGAGAAGACCTTCATTATTACAGGTTTTACTAAAAATAACGTCTATTTCAGCCGCGTTTATTTTGTCTAGCAGTTTTTCTGTTCTTGTCATGACTGACTTTTCTCCTGTACTCAAATTGGCTACTAAAACGCCAAATGGGGGATTCAATTTAACAAATACCACGTTTTTTGACACGAGTACCCCATTTGGCTTTTCAATAGCCAATTTGAGTACAGAGGAAAAGGCAGGATAATGAGAAGAATAGAGAGAAATTTCCATACAAATTAAAAGCGGCTGAAGTAGCCGTTATTTTCAATAAAACCTTTTAATAATAATAAAAATAACAACAATAATAATAATAATAATAATAATAGGAGGCAGGATGCAACCCGGAACCCCACACTATAAATACCACCCAGTCAAATTGGAGGACTGTGATAGAGCAAAAAAAAAAAAAAATAATAATAATAATAATATAATAATAATAAAAGCTTTGTCAACTAGACAACTGGAAATTAAGGTTTTAGATAACAGAGAAGCCTATATTTCAACGAGACCCAGTACACGAACAATAATGTGTTTAAACGTGTCCTCTAGGTTGATTTTCTGCAAATGAAACTGCGGTCTAAGAGGGATGACTTCAGTGATGAAAGAGGCAGCAGTCACTGCCACATTCATCCTCTCAGTTGCTGGAACAGTTGATAAATACCCGAGGAAAAGTTCGGTCACCAATGTCGTTTCTTATTCCTAGTACATTCACGAGTCCTCTTCCGTTTAAAAGTAGCGCATGCGGAATAAAGCAAGACGCAACTTCGTAGATGGATTATACTTATCTCTCAAATTGGTCTGGAAACTTATATAACTATCCATAGGCTACTTGCAGCTCATCTGATGACCTCTGGGTAGTAACTCGTGCTCTGAAAACTTATATCTATCCATAGGCTAATTGCAGCTCATCTGATCAGCACTGGGTAGTACTAATTCCTGCCCTTTGCGTTGCAGCGGGCCAGTGTTCTCTACAAGAAAGGAGGCCAGTTCCTAAAAAATGTCGGGGACTCCAAGATTATTGAGGACGGAGGAGCCACCATGTTCTCCTGCATGGCGCAAGAACTGGTTCTGGGCGACAAAGGTTTAAGGGTAAGGCGGATCACAATAGGATAAGGCAATCCTTTTCATTGGTTTCCTGCAAAAAGAAAACTACCTAGATGGCTAGTTGTCTGTCCGTCCACACTTTTTCTGGCCGCTCTCAGATCTTAACGACTAGGGAGGCTAAAGGGCTGCGAATTGGTCCTTTTCATTGGTTTTCTGTAAAAAAGAAAATGACTGAGATAGCTACTTGTCTGTCCGCCCTCAGAACTTGGCAAGTAGGGAGGCTAGAGGGCTGCAAATTTCTAAGTTGTTCATCCACCCTCCCATCATCAATCATACTAAATTGCAGCCCTTTATCCTCGGTAGTTTTCCATGACCGTGCATCTGGCACCGGTACAAAATGTAAACTGCTATCGTACAGAT
The DNA here is from genome assembly GCF_015104395.2 of Macrobrachium nipponense. Lineage (NCBI taxonomy): Eukaryota > Metazoa > Arthropoda > Malacostraca > Decapoda > Palaemonidae > Macrobrachium > Macrobrachium nipponense. Next base: position 3,632,073 of record NC_061091.1, on the reverse strand, counting down.
ATCAGGATAATCTTTGAAAGTATATCTGCCTCTTGATATCGGTAAATCCCTATTGTTCGAAGTTACCTGAGGGAAAAAAATCCTTTTCAGTTTCCTCTGTGGGAACACTGTGGCAGCTGCTTCACCAGATTCCAGATGGATCCGGTCAACGAACAGTGGCACTTGGGGCAGGGTCACAAGCCCGAGCCGGAAGGAGAGGAGAGAGCTGCACGAAAGGATGGGCAGGGAGAGGTCAAGGCAGAGGTGAAGAAGCTGGAGAACTCCAGTCGACTAGGTAAGGCCGCTCAAGAATCGTTTTATGAACAGAACCTTTCTTCAACTTGCTTATAATTATTATGCTCAATCTTCTCAGCACTTTGAAACAGAATTGAATATATAGAATTTAGGCCAAAGACGAAGCACTGACACCTGTACGTATAAGGTTATTCTGCGCTGAAATGGAAATTGACAGTAAAAGGTTTGAAAAGTTTAAAGGAGGAAAACCTCAAAGCAGTTGCACTATGAATCACTTGTCAGACGATGGAAAGTAAGATGGAAGAATGAGAATATGAAAGGAGGTACGGTAAAAGGGACGAAAAGGGTTTGGTTGCAGCTAGGGGCCGAAGGCACGCAGTGAAGAACCTTAAGTAATGCTGCAGAACTGCAATTAGCAATTGGAAACACCATCATCCGAACACCCTAACAGATAAATAAATCCCTTAATATATAAATAATGTTTGAAGTCTGGTGTATCAAATGAATGGTTTGTTTTTATTTTATTTATTTATTTATTAATTTATTTTTTGTCAATTGACTACGAGTTTAGCTCTACTGCAAATGGATTACATGTAAATGCCTTCGGTACTTTAGTTATCATTACTGCTTAAAAAAATTCTGTCGATACCTGAGAAGATTTCTATTTTTATTTCCGCTTGCTCGGGGAGTAAGCCTACAAACTCATTTGTGAAAAAGGTTTTTTGCGTTGCTTGTTTTGTTTGTTTGTATGGTGTTTTTTACGTTGCATGGAACCAGTTGGTTATTCAGCAACGGGACCAACGGCTTTACCACGTGACTTCCGAACCACGTCGAGAGTGAACTTCTTTCACCAGAAATACACATCTCTAACACCTCAATGGAATGCCCGAGAGTCGAACTCGCGGCCACCGAGGTGGAAGGTCAAGACTATACCGATCACGTCACTGAGAAGCTCATTTTGCGTTGCGTTAGACACAGGAATTTTAGAACAGGATGTTCATGATTTATTTATCAGAATTAAAATGTAAAAAAAGATAAATAAATACAGAGCATGTTAATCTGCACAGAAAAATTATTTCTAATAAAATACAGCGGTTTTTTTTTTTTTCATTTTCGTTGGTGAAACAACGCTCTATTTGACCGTAGACTTCAGCACGCGCCCCGAGTAAGCTGGAGGTCGGATCACGCCTTGTTTATTCTTACTCTATCTCTCGAGCTCATGTGAAGCTAGATATTAATTTGCTTTTAGCATGATCTGAATTGCTTTGCAAAATGAAAATTTTCCCCTTTATATTATTATTATTTCCAAATCACAATTTGTCCCTTATAGAGTTATCATTATTCATATTATTATATTATATATGATTATTATTCCAAAATCCCAACAATTTGTCCCCTTATATGATTATCATTATTAAACTTACTTATTATATTTCATTTATTATTATTATTATTATTATTATTATTATTATTATCATTTACAGGAGAAAGAAATCTCGTCTATGAATACGGGTACGTTGGACATGACATGCCCTACCATGGCATAGGGCCCTTCGCGGTAGATATTCTAAAAGGAGATTGCATTTATAAGAAACTGGTAAGTAACTGCAGTGTAATCGCATCACTTATAAACACACATACACACACGCATATATATATATATATATATATATATATATATATATATATATATATATTATTGAAATTGCTTTAGTGATATCATATAATTTTTTTACATGAATATTCATACCGTTGAGTTTTTAATCATTATCAATCTGATATATATATATATATATATATATATATATATATATATATATATATATATATAATATATATATATAATATATATATATATATATATATATATACTATCTGACCATGTGTACTCACTGTTACAACTCTCTCTCTCGCTCTGTTTCTCAACATTATCAGACTTCCGAGTTCGTTCTTGTTTTACACAACTGAAGAGTTTTTACTATGAAAGTTAACAATAAACGGAGTTCATACAAATAATAAATAAAATTAATAATTTGACACTTCATATAGTATAGCCTAATATATTCGGTATTGAGCGACGTACTATATAATATTTCTAGAGTCCGTCTTAAAATTACGTTTTCTAATTTCGTCAATAAAGAAAATGGATCATTATAAGTAGCGCTCTATTATAGTATAAACGAAACCGTGAAACGGATAAATCTTTCATCATTACAATTGCCTTGCACTCTTCTTTTACTATATTATTTGATAACGGTACATCTTAAAAAAAAAAATTTCTATTATGGGATGGACCTTGGGTGTAAATCAGTTGACCTAAATTTTACTATATTATAACATCGCTGGTCTGTATCGTCTAGTGACTGTCTTTCTCTCTTCGGCCAAGCTCTGGGATTCTCTTCCTACTTCTATTGTCGCTTTTAATTACGGTCTAGCTCCTCTTCTCCTTCCTTCCCTCATTCTGCTTTCATCTTTGTTCACTCCGATCCTTGGTAAGGAAGGACATAATAGTACATTCTAGGTCATTTCTTACGCAATCAAACGAAAGGGTTTGCAGCTAGGGGCCGAAGGGACGCCGCAAAGAACCTTTCAGTAACGCCTACAGTACACCCTTTGTGGTGCACTAATAGCAATAACCACCTATGGGGTAGGAGTCTAGCGCAGCATCGAAAATACTGTATTATCGACTCTGTGATAAATGCAAAATCAGAGGGACCCTTCAAGGTAATCCTCAAACTCCAACGGGGTGGGGGGGGGGGGGTGGGAGAGGAATGATTCATTATATTCAATCATTTGTCCTTTCTCTGTTTTGAACTGTATTTTCACATCTGTTGCAGACAGAAACCGGAAGTCTGGATGCCCTACTACTGGCCATCTTGGAAAACGATTACCCAGTGCCCGCTTGGGTAAGTTGAAGCGCTGACATCAGTTAAACCCACTCATTGAAAGTTCTTGTGCGTAGGTATTAGATACATAAAACGTACAGACACTAATAAGGCCTCATAAAAGTAAGAAAATCCAGTAAGTCATTGAATTCAGTCGATTACGATAAAATCTAAAATCTAAGAATTTTTTTAGCTGGTGGGCACTGAACTATTTTTTTTTTTTTTTTTACTGCTTGAAGAGGTCATTTACTTTTATATATATATATATATATATATATATATATATATATATATATATATATATATATAGATATATGTATATATATGTATATATATATATATATATATATATATATATATATATAGAGAGAGAGAGAGAGAGAGAGAGAGAGAGAGAGAGAGAGAGAGAGATAATACGCGTGTGTGGGTAGTTACAGTACCCTTTTGAGAGAGAGAGAGAGAGAGAGAGAGAGAGAGAGAGAGAGAGAGAGAGAGAATATGTGTGTGTGGGTAGTTACAGTTTCTATTTGGGGCGAAATTTATTTAGTGGCTGGGCAATTTACTGCCTAGGTCTAGGCTAGCTGCCCACCAAGTTAACATGTTACGTATAAGTCTGATAAATGTAGACTTAAATCATAACTGTGATCTTTGGAAGTGAGTTATGGTAATGACATCTTGGTTGATAAACTACTGCGGCAAACTAACAGCAACTATGGTTTCATTTTGTCGCTTCTTACGCATTTTTATTGGGCCGATAACTACAGCCTTTGTCAAATTACAATCAAACTTCCAATGCTGCATACGAGAGAGTAAGGATTCCAATATGTGTTTAGTCAATGAATTTAATGAATGTCTGATTATTATTTTATTTTTATCATCTTCGCCTTAACAATAGTTCGTTCGTGTGAGCTCGTCTTTTGCATTATGTCTAGTTAATTTTTTTTTTATCAACACTTAACTGTATTATTTAAAATCATTTCTGAGGATGTGTTGCACGTATGTACGTAAATGTAGCTATGTTGTCGATATAGTCGAATTGTGTATGTTCAGTGCATATACATATAAAATATATTTATATATCTGTATATATATATATGTGTATATATATACAGAATATAATATAGACTATTATATCATATATATATACTAATAAATAGAATATATACGTATAATTATATAGATATATATATTATATATATAGTATAATATTATATATATATATATCTATATCATATATAATAATCACCCTATATATATTAATATATCTATATTAATCTATTATCTATAATATATATCTCTAAATAATATATGAGAAATTTACTTTTCTTTTTTTTTGTCACGTAGTTTGTACTGCTACCTGGGAAGTATACGTGAGTCTAGTTATTCTGTCACAATTATCCAAATGCCTTTCACACAACCAAGAACTATTTTTCTTAAACGTATGCACGCGTATCAGTAACTGTGCGCGCATATCCAATATCCAATATCTGATATCTAATATCCAATATCTAATAAACAATGTCTAATACCCAATCCACTCGTATCGTTTCCAGATTTTCAGACAGATCTTGAACAACATCGGCTCCATCAACCTTCCAGCGTAGAGGAGACTCTATAGGAAATCGTGGAATGTAATATCCTCCAAATTCTGGGGAATCGAATCTACAATATATACTGTTCACTGATGTGTTAAAACACTCCTGTGGCGTCGCGATGTGCAATTCTACTCATACTTCCTTTCTGACCGTAACATGGAGGTGGCACTGGATACAGACAATTGTATAGAAAGCTGTTAATTAAATATAATGTAATATGTATATATATACATATCAATATATAAATATATATATAATATATATATGTATGTATATATTATATTTATTGATATGTATATATATATTATATATATTGTGTATATATATCTATTATATATATATATATATATGTATATATAAGTATATATATATATATATTATATATATATATATTTATATATATATTATTCATATATATTGTATATATATATATAAAATATTATATCTATAGATTATAATTTTATATATATCTATCATATATATATATGATATATATTATGCAGTATAGATCGATATATAATATATATACTAATATATATTGTGTATATATATTTATATATATATATTATATCTATATAATATGGTGTAACTACTTGTCTTATAGATATATATTATATATATATAAGATATATGGTATATATGTTTAATTTATACTTATATAGTATATATAATAATACGATCCTGATTGTGCAATTTCCATTAAAAGCGCGAGAAACAAATGGTAATTATCATGTGGTATCTGGTTTTACCAAAAGAGGAAAAAATGTCTATGTCGTCTGATATTAATAACACAAAACTAACCCGACTATTGGGCGACTGGTTTTAATAAGAGGACAGCGTCGTCAAATGTATATTAAGAAGTTTCAATAAAAGATATAATTCCCTGGTCGTTGTGTGCTGCCTGATTCTAATAAAAGGGAAGATGCGCGTCGCTCACTGCGCGACATCTCTTCTTAATAAAAGAGAACTTGGTCTTATTGCACGATACCCTGCTTATACACGTCATGACGGGACTCAACTTTTGACATGAAGCGATAAGGGTAAATGAGGCGAGATGAGAAATAAAGGCACGAGGATATTACGTACAAATTTCAGCAGATAAGCTTGTTTTAATTTGATTCGGCAATGTCTGGTCTGACGATCTGGCACTGAATGGCTATAGCGCGTTCAGTGTCACTGTGGATTACGAGGCTGTTTCTTGTTACAATAACACGAACATTACCGATAGTAACCATAAAACATTTAAGCAACACTAAATCCACTAAATATGCATGAAATTCTAATCATCATAAAAAAAAATCAGACGAAAAAATGAATGATTAAAACCAGTATTCAATAAATGTACAAAAATAGCGGTGAAATCGCTCGTGAGGTGACCTTGGTGCAAATTCGAAAGCTACTACCTATACTAGTCTCTTCTAAGGCTCCAGCTGCATTGCTTTCCGCCTTTTACCTTCCCTTCTTTCCCCTATAGATGTCCACCTCCTCTAACATTACGCCAGTGCTCACCTTGTTAAACTACATAACTAAAACAATAACCTGAGGCAGGCTATAGTCATCAATTTCTTAATAGACAAGAATAATAGAATTTAGGCCAAAGGCCAATCGCTGGGACCTATGAGGTCATTCAGCGCTGAGACGGACACTGACAGTAAAATGGTTTGAAAGGTGTAACAGGAGGAAAACCTCAAAGCAGTTGCACTATTAATCAACTGTTACGAGAGGGTGGAAAGTAAGATGGAAGAAAGAGAATATGAAAGGAAGATGGAAGAAAGAGAATATGAAAGGAGGTACAGTAAAAGGAACGAAAGGGGTCGCAGCTATAGGGGCCGAAGGCACGTTGCAGAGAACCTTGAGGAATGCGTGCAGTGCACCGCTAGAGATACACGGACGGGACTACCCCCCCTACGGAGGTATAAAAGGGGTAGGGGGGTGGGTACAGTGAACAGGAGCTGCAAAAACTATTAAGAAGGATTTGAATGTTTGTAAGAGGATAAAAGTTAGAAAATAAAAACAAGTAATAATTAGACTTTGAATATAAAATGAAAGTCTTGGGGGATGAAGCTTACTTATTCTTTTTACCGTTACAGTATTATGTATGAGTGAATTGATTTACACAAAAAGTTTTCTTATGATAATTGCAAGGTAATCATCAGTTGTTCGAACATTACATACACAGTTACACACACACACATATATATATATATATATATATATATATATATAGATATATATATGTATGTATAATATATATATATATATATATATGTATGTATAAATATATATATATATATATATATATATATATGTGTATATATATGTATATATACACATATATGTATGTATACATTTATATACACCCATATATTATATATATATATATATATATATATATCTATATATATATATATATATATATATATATATATATATATATATAAATGACCTTTGTGGCTAATTGCTGATGTCCTGGACTCTCGCTCGAAAGACCGGGGTTCTGTCCCATGGCGAGCCAAAAATTAAATTCACATATACAATACATATAATATAGTATGTATCTATACATTTTATATTATGTGTGCAATATTCAACTAAACATTAATTTAGAATATAAGGAAATTAGTCTGAAATTGGTGCAATAACGTTAATTGTATGGAACACGGGCCGCGCAGAGAGAGAGAGAGAGAGAGAGAGAGAGACCTTACCTTACCTTACCTTACAGACCTTACATCTTGTTCGGGTTGCCCCAGGTCCCTCAGTGTGAGGCACCTCTAATGTCTACCAGAGAGTTGCTAGTACATCTTCCGGTATATTTTGCATCTTCCAATCTTGGATGGTCTGGGATGCAGTTTAGATATTTGTCGAGCTTATTCTTAAACACATCTACGCTCACTCCTGATATATTCCTCAGATGAGCTGGCAACGCATTGAAAAAATAGACGCTGCATTTCGATGCTGGTGCGTAGTGGATTAATGTCCTGTGCTTTCCTTATTTTTCCTGGTATAGTTTTGGGCACTATTAATCTACCTCTGCTTGCTCTTTCTGATATTTTTAGTTCCATGATATTTTCTGCTATTCCTTCTATCTGTTTCCATGCCTGAATTATCATGTAGCGTTCTCTTCTCCTTTCTAGACTATATAATTTTAAGAATTGTAGTCTTTCCCAGTAGTCTAGGTCCTTAACTTCTTCTATTCTAGCTGTAAAGGACCTTTGTACACTCTCTATTTGTGCAATATCCTTTTGATAGTGTGGGTACCATATCATATTGCAATATTCAAGTGGACTACGAACATATGTTTTATAAAGCATAATCATGTGTTCAGCTTTTCTTGTTTTGAAGTGCCGTAACAACATTCCCATTTTTGCTTTACATTTTGCCAACAGAGTTGCTATTTGATCATTGCATAACATGTTCCTATTCATCATCACACCAAGGTCTTTAACTGCTTCCTTATTTGTGATGGTCTCATTATTAGGTCCCTTATATGCATATAGCTTTCTTTCTCTGTCTCCATAATTTATTGATTCAAATTTATCAGAGTTAAATACCATCCATTTACCTCTGCCCAATCATATACTTTGTTAAGGTCTCTTTGTAGAGCGTTCCTATCTTCATCACAAGTAATTTCTCTACTTATTCTTGTGTCATCTGCGAAACTACTCACTACCGAATCCTTCACATTATTGTCTATGTCTTCAATCATAATAACAAACAGTATTGCAGCTAACACCGTACCTTGCGGCACACCGGATATTACCTTGACTTCATCGATTTCTCGTCGTTTGCAATAACTATCTGTTTTCTGTTGTGTAAAAATTCTTTTAACCATCTTCCTACTTTATCCACGATTAATTGTGTTTTCTAATTTTCTTCGCTAATATATTATGGTCTACTTTATCAAAAGCTTTTGCAAAGTCTAAATAAACCACATCTGTTTCATTTCCGCTTTTCATATTTTTGAATATGTTCTCACGGTGGACTAACAGTTGGGTTTGTGTACTTTTTCCGGGTACGAAACCATGTTGTCCTTTATTAAACAAATTATTTTTATTAAATGTTTCATAATATTTTTCTTCATTACCCTTTCATACACTTTCATAATATGTGATGTTAGACTCACAGGCCTATAATTACTTGCCTCTAGTCTTGATCCACTTTTGAAAGTAGGGGTAATATATGCTAATTTATGCTCATCATAAATCTTGCCTGTATCTACACTTTGTCTTAATAATATTGCAAGTGGCTTTGCGATAGAATGAACTACTTTCTTTAACAAAATAGCAGGAATTCCATCAGGCCTGCAGCAGCTCCATTTTTAATTTCATTAATAGCCTGCACAATATCAGCTTCATTAATATCTATGTCAGCTAAATATTCTATTTTCATCCCTTTACTTCTATATCATTATCTCATTATCTATTCTAGGGGTGAATTCTCTCTTATATCGTTCTGCCAGTATGTTGCAAATTTCCTTTTTTTCATTCGTTAATCTCCCTTCAATTCTCAGAGGGCCTATTTCTATTCTTCTTTTATTCATCTTCTTCGCATATGAGTATAATAGCTTGGGGTTTTGCTTGATATTTAATAGGGTTTTTTTCTTCCAAGTCCCGTTTTTCATTTTCTTTTGATTGTATAATCTTTTTGTTCTGCATTTTCTATCTTACTTTTTAGTTCTATAACTTTCCATGCATTTTTTTCTTTTGCAAGACCTTTTTTCCACTTTCTGATTTTCTGGAACAAGATCCTTCTGTCTCTTGGTATGCATGAATGATGTTTACTTTTCTTCTTCGGTATATATTTTTCCACTATTTTCTCCAATATTTTATATAATATCTCCGTATTTACCCTTATGTCATCACTTACGAAAATGTTATCCCAACCAATCTTTGTTTAATTCTTCATTAACTTTCTGACCATTTTATATTTTTACTGTAAAGTAAGTGTATTTTCCATATCCTTCCCACTTTTTCATTTCTTGCTTATCTCTATTTTTTTTTTCACTTGCTTTGGAATGAACTGTTAATTCTATGACATTATGGTCTGAAATATTCGCATTATAAACTATTATTTCTTTAACATAATTCATCTCGTTCACAAATACTAGGTCTAAAGTATTTTCCTTTCTTGTTGGCAGGTGATTTATTTGTTGAATGTTGTATTCTAGTAGCATATCTAATAGCTTTTCAAATTGCCTCTTATCTTCTGCACTACTATTACTCTCTTTTTTATATGTATAAGTACAACCACAATCTCCTATTCGTTCTTTCCATTCTACGAAAGGAAAGTTGAAGTCACCAGATAGGAGAATAGTCCAGTCCTTGTGATTTCTACATATATCATCCAATTTTTCAATTATTAAGTCAAACTCTTTAGTATTAGGAGGTCTATATATTACTATGTTCATCAATTTTTCAGATTCAAATTCTACCGCTATTAGTTCACATTCTGAGTTACTATATTTCTCATATATTTTTCCTTGTTTTTTGTCTTTCCCATATATTGCGGTTCCCCCTTGATTCCTATTTTTTCTATCTGATCTATAAGTTTGGAACCCTTTTATTTGATCATCATTCCCAGTCTCTTGGGAATACCAGGTTTCACTTATATTCATTATATCTATTTTCTTTTCATTTTGGGTTAGTTCTTTCTAAGTACTCTATTTTTCTTTTTGAGTTACTCGTAACTAAACCCTGCGCATTCATCACTATGATGGTTTGCGTGTTTTCTCCTTCATTTAATTACTGGTAGTAATAAGGATTTCCCATGCTCTTTTGCCTGTTCTGGTATGTTGTTCTTTTTTTCATTTCCAGAAATTCTGACATTAAAAATCCAACTTTTCCATAATATTTGATCTTCCTTCATCATAATTATTCATTTTGTGTCTGAATCTGCAATTTTCTCCGTTTCTGCAATATCCTCTTGCATAATAAATACAGTTATTATCTCTTGAGTAGAATTTCGGAGCTGATGTTTTGAAATTTTTTGCTGACACCTCTGCATATCTCATTGGTGGTTTACTTTTCTCTTTTACCTGATATTCTTGATTTCTCTCTTTATTTGTTTCTTTCTTATTTTGGATTTTATTACTTGGTTGGTTATTTATTTGATTATGATTCATGGCTACAGGGTGCATATATTTGCATTTTTTGTCGAACTTACATCCTTTTCCTTCTTTTAGGTTTTTACATAATTTTGGAGCAGATCTCTGCAATATCCCATCCCCCATATCCATCTAAGTATGCACATTTACCATATATTTCATAGTTTTTGTTGACATATCTTAGGATGTTTGTAGTAACATCTTTCTCCAAATCTGCAATTCCCTCTTTTCAAAAGGTTGCAGATTTTGTCTTTCTTGTCTATTTTTTCCTCTTTCCCGTCATTGTATAGATCTGGGTAGAGCCTCTTCGGGATTTGCTTTTCTGTTGTCATATCGTAATTTATTTCTTCGTAGGTATGCTGCTTTATTGCCTCATATGTAGTATCAATGAGTATCTCTGCATCCATACTTTTATCTTGTTCTTTGTTTTCCTTATTTTTTTCTGTCATTTCATTTTTGTTTACTTCTCTTCCGTTTTCCTCTTCTTCTTTTTCTTCTTCTTCTTCCTCTTCCTCTTCTTCTTCATCCTCAACTATTTGTACATTCAATCTTGATTTAATAACATTGTCTATCCATGATAGACATGTTGAACAAAAAATTCTTGTATCTTTTCTCAAATCTTGTATTACCTCAGCAGAGAGAGAGAGAGAGAGAGAGAGAGAGAGAGAGAGAGAGGAGAGAGAGAGAGAGGTTCTTCCCCTCCCTACTACACCCCTTTTGCTAATTAAGAACGGACAAATTGGCTGCAGGATTGCAATCAGCGCCATAACAGCATTCAAAAGTCGGACGGGAAGCCCAGCAGGATGCACTGTCAGCGATTTCGAAGTCAGGAGAAACCTTGAGAAATGGCAGGTGGATTCGTCTTTCCTTTTTTTTTTTTTTTTTGTTTTTTTTTTTTTTTTTTAACCTGTCATTCTAGTTTAGAATATATTAGATTAATTGTTTTTCTTTTATTTCTCTCATTCTCTCCATTTATGTCGTTTCAGAAATCGTTGAGCCTATCTATTTCAATCTCTCTTCATCCATTAGCAAATTTTGACTCTCTCTCTCTCTCTCTCTCTTCATCTTCTTCATCCATTCCCAATTTTTGAATCTCTCTCTCTCTCTCTCTCTCTCTTCTCTTCTTCATCCATTCACAACTTTTAACTCTCTCTCTCTCTCTCTCTCTCTTCATCCATTCACAACTTTTAATTCTCTCTCTCTCTCTCTCTCTCTCTCTCTCTTCTTCTTCTTCTTCTTCTTCTTCATCCATTCACAACTTTTAATCTTCTATCTCTCTCTCTCTCTCTCTCTCTCTCTTCTTCTTCTTCTTCTTCTTCATCCATTTACAACTTTTAACTTTCCCTCTCTCTCTCTCTTTTTCTGGTCTCTCTATATATCTTCTGCACCTATCTCTGCTGACTGTTTCTTTCCCTTAACTTCCAAGCTTTGGAAATCTCTCCCTGCCCACCTTTTCCCGGACCCTTATAACATTTTACCCTCCAAGAGGCATAGTGCCCACGCCCTATAGCCATCCCTGTTCATTCTCTGCCTTCTTCGGGCTTGGGTCAATTATGGAAGGCCAAGCACTGGGACCTACGAGGTCATTCAGCGCTGAAATGGAAATTCACAGTAAAAGGTTTGAAAGGTGTAACAGGAGGAAAATCTCGAAGCAGAAGTAAGGTGAAAGAAAGAGAATATGAAAGGAGGTACAGTAAACAGAACGAAAGAGATTGCAGGAAACAATGGACAGGAGAGGGTGGAAAGTCATAAGGAAGAAAGAGAATATGAAAGGAGGTACAGTAAACAGAACGAAAGAGATTGCAGGAAACAATGGACAGGAGAGGGTGGAAAGTCATAAGGAAGAAAGAGAATATGAAAGGAGGTACAGTAAACAGAACGAAAGAGATTGCAGGAAACAATGGTCAGGAGAGGGTGGAAAGTCATAAGGAAGAAAGAGAATATGAAAGGAGGTACAGTAAACAGAACGATAGAGATTGCAGAAAACAATGGTCAGCAGAGGGTGGAAAGTCATAAGGAAGAAAGAGAAATGAAAGGAGGTACAGTAAACTAAACGAAAGAGATTGCAGGAAACAATGGTCAGGAGAGGGTGCAAAGTAAGGTGAAAGAAAGGGAATATGAAAGGAGGTACAGTAAACAGAACGAAAGAGATTGCAGGAAACAATGGTCAGGAGAGGGTGGAAAGTCATAAGGAAGAAAGTGAATATGAAAGGAGGTACAGTAAACAGAACGATTGAGATTGCAGAAAACAATGGTCAGCAGAGGGTGGAAAGTCATAATAAAGAAAGAGAAATGAAAGGAGGTACAGTAAAAAGGAACGAAAGAGGTTGCAGCTATAGGGGGCTGAAGAGAATCTGCAAAGAACCTTAAGTAATGCTTACAGTACGCCGCGTGAGGTGCCCGTCAATTACTGGACATCGGCTTTATCGGCATCTTCGGAATTCAATGACGTTCGGGGACCCAGAAGAGAGAGAGAGAGAGAGAGAGAGAGAGAGAGGGTGGGGGGGGGGGGGGGGGTGGGGGGGGGGGGGCGGGGATGGAGGCCTTCGAGATTATTTTGAACGCAATAAAAACTTCACCGCTCCTCCGAGCGAAGTTGACGGAAAGAAAATAAGAGAAGTTTCCTTGACAGGGTTTCGCTAACTTCGACGGAACGAAGGCATGAAAGAAACATTATTATAATGTAAGAAGAACTTTCGTTGGGAAAGTTTCCAGTTGGACGAGTCGTTTACGTGCTCGGCTACCGATTCGGTAGTCCCGAGTTCGATTGCATGCTCTGTCAACGTTGAGTCCAAGGGGAATATGTTTCTGGTGATTTAGAAAGTTAATTTCTCGATATGTTGTGGTTCAGATCCCACAATAAGCTGTAGGTCCCCTACAGCTTATTGTGGTTAAACTAAGATTAAAAAGCAAGAGCCCGTGCTGGCATAAGGCCAGCTTAAGCTCAGTGTCAGGGAAAACAGCTCCGAACCGAACGCCAGCATCACATATTGACCTGAATATAGATTTTAGGCCAAAGGCCAAGCGCTGGAACCTACGAAGTCATTCAGCGCTGAAACGGAAATTGACAGAAAAAGGTGAATCAATTGTTAGGAGAAGGTGGAAAGTAGGATGGAAGAAAGGGAATATGAACGGAGGTACAGCAAAAGGAACGAAAGGGGTTGCAGCTAGAGGCCAAAGGCACGCTGCAAAGAACCTCTAGTGACGCCCTACATTGCACCGCATGAGGCGCACTGACGGCATCACCCCGCTCCAACGGAGAGCATCAGATATAGGACCGTCTGGGTTATGCTTTCGAAGCACGTTTTGGAAAGCAAGCTTGCTAATATTACTACGTCTAGTTCCCTATCTATTGATCTAGTATACTTATTAAGCACAAAACTAGTTGGCAACCTGCTTCTTGCATCAAAATTTGATTTTATTCCTTATTGTAAATAACTATTCAATTAAGTGTCTACGTTATCTGTTGAGCAAAAACTACTAGTCAGCGATCCATTTCTTGCTCTTTTTTTTCTTATTTCTAAATAATTGAAGAAATGGGTGAATACCCTACAGAAATTCAACGCTATTTACTCTGGCATTGTTAACGTGGCAAGCAAACAGCGAACATTATATACAATCAGGACGTATACAACTAACAAATGCATACTGATAATTCCTTCCGTGGAGAGAGAGAGAGAGAGAGAGAGAGAGAGAGAGAGAGAGAGAGAGAGAGAGAGAGAGAGAGAGAGTAATCCCAAAAGAGCAGCACACTGTCTGAAAAATATCTGAGGTGGAACGAACGCTTCGGAAATAAAAAAATCTGTTGTACGCGAAAGGTTCTGAAAGCATCGCCATGAGAGTAGAGGAGATTGTCTGAAAAAATATCTGGAGCGGAACGAACGCTTCTATGAAAGCATCGCCAGCCGCTGTAGGTTCAGAAGAGCACAGCTGAGCGATAACTAATGAAAACCGACGCCCTGGAGATGAGGAGAGCCGTTGCAAAACACTGCAAACTACAATGAAATTGCTGTGTCTGAAGACGAACGGAAAACTGTTCGACGAAAATTTTAGGACCCGTCACAAGATGCGTTTACCTTGAAGGGGAGAGACAGAGAAAGAGAGAGAGAGAGAGAGAGAGAGAGAGAGAGAGAGAGAGAGAGAGAGATATCAGACCCTCCTCTGATCTTCGTCTGGCCTGAAGATATCTTATCAGTGCTATCTTATCTTTAATGACCAAAAACAGGAGGGGGATGATCAAGGACATTCAATAGTCTTAACTCTCTCTCTCTCCCTGATAAGGGAGACAGAGAGGTAACAGCACACTTGAACATAGTCTTTTCATAGGTTCAGAGTGAAGAATACAATTTCTAGAATTCATTCAAACGAAGACCTAATTAGAGAGAGAGAGAGAGAGAGAGAGAGAAGAGAGAGAGTTAATGCGTCAATACGACAGTTACAATTTCGAAAATGGCAAATGCGTATTACAGCATCTATTATTTTCCCTGTGCCATCAGAGAGAGAGAGAGAGAGAGAGAGAGAGAGAGAGAGAGAGAGAGAGAGAGAGATTTCAAACGGTCTCAATTAACTCAAATGGTAAAATGCCCTCACAGCATCCAACATTTTTCACTGTGCCATCAAGCACGGAGAGAGAGAGAGAGAGAGAGAGAGAGAGAGAATGGCAAATGCACACTACAGCATCTGTTATTTTCATTGTGCCATCAGGTAGAGAGAGAGAGAGAGAGAGAGATGAAAACTGAAGGAAGTAACATTCTTATCATTCACTTCAAAGTGACAAATCATACTTTATTCTTTGTTTTGTTTTTTTTCAACTTCGAGTCTACGCTCATAGGAACGCTAGAGTTGCAATTCGCAGAAATTTTTGCAAAAGAGGAAAATGAAAAATAATCTTTATCTTTGACCCCAAGTTTTTATGTTTACGCGAGCATGTCGTTTTTATTGTCTTCTCTTTATTTATCATGTGTTTGTTTGTTTGTATGGTGATTTTACGTTGCATGGAACCAGAGGTTATTCAGCAACGGGACCAACGGCTTGACGTGACTTCCGAACCACGTCGAGAGTGAACTTCTATCACCAGAGAGACACATCTCTCACACCTTAATGGAATGCCCGAGAATTGAACTCGCGGCCACCGAGGTGGCAGGCCAAGACCAAACAGACCTCGCCACTGAGGCGCTCTTATCATAAGTCTTCGACCAATTCCGTGGAAGGCTGCTTAGCAATAATAATAAAAATAATAATTATTTTCTGTCAAATTTAAAGACTTTGACCCGTGCATTAAACCACATATGCAGATACACGAATAAGTCTTATCTGTAGCTTGTTAGTTTGTCTGTATGGTGCTTTAACGTTGCATGGAACCAGTGGTTATTCAGCAACGGCCTATAGCTTATGTATCGAGTGATTGATTGTAAAGTGTCGTTTACATATTCTAGAATACAGCTTCCATCATGTCATCTTTACGTCACCACATTTCTTTTCCATATTTTTCCCGCAAAATGTTTTCCACTGTATCATATCCTTACATTTCATTTCATGACTTTTTGTCCTCATTATTCTCTCTCTCTCGCTACCTCTTTCTTTCTTTCAGTTGATACTACCTATACTGCATACATGCTTGTGCCTTCATTTTGATAAGTGCCTTTTATCTACTTCTCAGTCCATTACTTAAGGTCCCATATGACTTCTGGCTGTCAATTCCGTTTTCTGTGATCATGAAAAGCGCAGGCACTTGAAATATCATTTATAAGTAACCAAAAATTTCTTTCTTAACTCAACAATTAATATCTAATGCAATCTTCGAATAAAAAGGTTATATGCGACCTTGCCAGGATTCGAACCTGGAATCTTCTGATCCGTAGTCAGACGCGTTATCCGTTGCGCCACAAGGCCTGTGTTTTAGAAGGTAACGGCAGATAAGAAGGTTTGTTTCTGCTTAAATCAAGCAATAGAGAGTATAACGCATTTATATCACTTTTTCGTTGATCATTCTTATATATACTGATTACACACACACACACACACACACACACATATATATATATATATATATATATATATATATATATATATATATATATATATATATATATATATATATGCGTGCAGGTGTATGTATACATCTTTGTATGTATGTATGTATTTTGCACAGATATCACGCCAATGTGGATGAACTCACTGTGCAGAAAACCTTCACAAAATCAGGTTTCTATTACACCTTCCAGGAAAGCTCATCAACAACGTGACGAATTCCTGATACGCACTGCACCATCCAATTTCTGGATCTCATGTCCCACCATTTCCACTGTCTTCTTCTCTGTGCTCCTTCCCAATGCTAATAATGATCTAATTCATTGTCCTCCTCTCTTGAGGTCTTCCTCTCTTCCTTCATGCTCTGTTTATGATTCATTAGCGGCCTCTGTCTTTTAAGAATGGCCAAATCACCTCCAAAAACAGTCGTATCCTTGACCAAAGCTAACTCTTTCACCACTTCTGTGCGTTTCTTCATTTATGACCTCTTCAGCTATAGCTAACTGCCCTCTCAACCTTCTTAAATAAATTAAAAAAAAAATCTCTTCAGTTCGTAAGTTACTGCGTCAAATTCTAGCCACCAGTCCCCCAACTATTCACACTTTTCCCTCAGTTCTGTACTTACAAACTACTACCGATAAGTTTTGTCAGTACAGCAGCATCCCTCCTCACAGCCTTGAATGGTAGTGATACGAGATATGCTTAGGGATCGAGGCAATGAATTGAAAATTCTTGACTGTATAAGGTAATGCATTCAAAGCGGCTAAAGAGACGTTTTATGTTAAAAAAAATGAAACTTATTACGGAAATATCAAAGACGCTGCAACAGAGACGATTGCAATGGCTGGGGCATGTCATGAGAGGAGAGGAGGATTCTGTATGTGAAAGGATCATGAATTTGGAAGGGCCCGGATCAAGGAGGAGAGGGGAGACCCAGTTAACAATTACATGCGGGAGAGAGGAACGTGAGGGACCGGTTATAATGAACGGGCCGTGCGGGACCGAGGAACGTTGAGTGGCGTTATAAAATGGGAAAGGGAACATCGGGACAGAGGAACGTGAGTGGCGTATAATGAACAGGGACATGCGGGACAGAGGAACGTGAGTGACGTATAATGAACAGGGACATGCGGGACAGAGGAACGTGAGTGACGCATAATCGTGCATGATCGTAGAAGATAAAGAAAACTAATAACAAGCCGTGACCCCATAATGGGGAAAGTTGAAGATCAAGAAAGAAAGATTCCATATCTACTCGAGAATTTTGGAATTAATGCTTCATTGCAGAACGATGAAACGGTGAAACATGCACTTCTCAAGAACTCCCTCGACGAAGTTAAAGTATGATTTTAACTATTTAAAATTTTTTTTACCGTTTTAACTTTATTATAACATTATCAACTTTCTTTTTAAGATTTTTTATGGAAATTTTTGCATTCATATATATGTTTGCTTTCAACTTTTATCATGAGCTTTGTTTAAATTATTTATAAAATTTGTTGTTCATCCTTTTTTCAACCTTTTTAAAATTTTCTATACTTTAGGGGGTAATTGTCCTAAGGGGATAATTATCCTGATACGACCAAGTCACGGGTCATTGTGATAAAAAATTTTGCATCGGTCAAATTGTAAACAGAAGAGCAAAAAAAAAAAAAAAAAAAAAAAAAAAAAAAAAAAAAAAAAAAAAATTGTTTTTCTTAGAATTTTTTTACGTATTCGTGAAAACAATCATACGATCAATTGGCCATGAGTAAAATATGATAATTAATTCTAATAACCCACAAGACAAGCATCACTGAATCCAGTTGCTTAAAAAAAATTGAATTTTTTTAACGTGTTCGTGAAAACTAATCATACGATCTACTGACCATGAACACAAAATATCATTAATTCTAATAACCCACAAGACAGAAGCATCACAGAATCAGTTTATATATATATATATATATTATATATATATATATATATATATATATATAGATAACCAGCAAGTATACGAACATTAGCCATGACATGAATAAACTTGATCCATTAACCTGAAGAAAGATATTGCATGGAGGTTTAATTAAAGCTAACCGTTGGAGGCCGGAACTATAAAGCAATGTATATTTATCGCCTCATTTCCCCGTGAATGATCTTTCAAATTGCACGAAATTTATTGGCTATTCACAAGTTATACCACAGCAGCTTTATTGGCTATTTATGCCAAGTATATTATAGCACAGCAGAACATAATTATTCCTGTCACTTCATGACTAACTACATGGCTTTATAATTACTGAAAATTTCCATTAACTTTTCAATGCGAAGTTAGTTTCAGTCGATCGATGGTTAATTCGGCGCCATTTTGAGGTTGGATAATTGCACTTCGTTGCAGTATATTGCAAACAGCAAAACAATACAAATAATAGATCATACTGATCGTTTGAAATTAGCCGAAATAAACACAGAAATACCAAAAATGTAGACAAGGTTTTAGACGGTGGTATATCCTTTATTATAACTTTGAAACGGAAGAGCAACACTCGTAAATAAAGCAAGCACAAGATAAGAGCAAGATGACAAAACAAATGAAAACAATGTTTTCTTAAAATAACAAAACAAGACAAATAAAAACACTTTCTCCTTAAAAAAAAAATTAAATTTTTGCTGTTAGTTTTCCGTCAGTTGACATAATTTGAGTAACAACAATAAAGGCAAGGCGTGATCCGACATCCAGCTTACTCAAGGAGCGTGCTGAAATCTACGGTCAAATAGAGCGTTGTTTCACCAACGAAAATTAAAATAAATGTGGTATATTCTAATAGAAATAATTTTTCTGTACTGTTTAATACGCACATTTTTTTTACTTTTTATATTTTCATTCTAATACATAAATCATAAATATCCTACCCTAAAATCCCTGTCTCTTTAATTAACTCAAAACGGGAAGAACTTGTTCAGACCTTGTTAGGCTTCCCTACACCCCCTCCCCAACCACAAAGTAATTTGTAGGCTTACTCCCCGAGTAAGCGAAAATCTTAAAAAAAAAAATTAAACGCTACAATGAAAACTGTCAAGCTTCTTATTGCAAACTGAATCGCAAGCATGCAAGCATGCAAGAGGTGCGTTTTGTCAAGGCAGAGTTTCCGAATAGCAGAATATAGACGGTAGGAGCTGAAATGCTTTCGCGCCATTAAAAATTCTTTTTTATTTAATCCAGAGTATTGCGCGCCAAAAATAGATTGTTTCGCGCCATTAAAAATTTTCAATTAGTCCAGTGTACTGCGCGCCAAAAATAGATTGTTTCGCGCCCTTAACATTTTTTTTTTTTTTTTTTTTTTTTTTTTTTAGTCCATCGTATTGCGCGCCAAAAATAGATTATATTGCGCCATTAAAAATTCTTAATTAGTCCTGCGTATTGCGCGCCAAAATAGATTGTTTCGCGCCATTAAAAATTTTTAATTAGTCCAGTGTACTGCGCGCCAAAAATAGATTGTTTCGCGCGCTTAACATTTTTTTTTTTTTAGTCCAGCGTATTGCGCGCCAAAAATAGATTGTTTCGCGCCATTAAAATTTCTTTTTTTATTTAATCCAGAGTATTACACGCCAAAAATAGATTGTTTCGCGCCATTAACATTTTTTTTTTTTCTTTTAGTCCAGCTTATTGCACGCCATAAACAGATTGTTTTTAGAGTCATTTCAGAGCGATGGTTGTATTTCGGAGGGGGAAAAAAATTAATATATCTATATATATATATATATATATATATATATATCCTATTGGTATCGTGTGTGTGTTGTGTTGTGATGTGTGCGTGTGTGAGTGAGATTATTTTATTGCCTGCGTTCAGCTTGGAATAGATTACGTGCCCTTTGCTGGTCTTCGTCCACTACACCTGACTGACTACCAGTTAAGTAAGGCAATGCGCACCCGTGCCCCTAGCATGGAGGTCATCTCAGATGATGCCAGTTAGTATCAGAAGTCACCAAAATACGAATCGTTACGAGGTTTTACTGACGCGAGACGAAAGGATTGCTCGAAACGATTCGACCAAGATCATTGTATGTCGACGATGTGTAAGTGTTTACATAATAATAATATGGAATGTTAGTCCATATATACTGTTTTTTTTTTTCAGACATTCTTTTCGTGTGGGTCGAGTATTAAAAGATAATAAATTTATCCTAAAGTCGTATTTATTACAGCAAGTAACGTAACTCTTAGCTGGCTGAGAGCAATCTCCTGCCAAGTGACGACGTCATCATTGCCGTATCAGCATTTGTTCCTTTTAACCTCAATAATCTGCTTACACAGGTTTCATCTGTGTGTCGTCTCTGCTTGCAAAAGCAGATTGACTGGAGAAAGGAATGCTTAGCCCGAAATTCTCATGGGCAAGGCAGACGTTAGGTACAGGTGTCTATCGTATGCGCAATGCAACTTTAGCTAAGGAGTTGCAATCATTTTAAAATTAATAACAAAATAAGCAAATAGAATTTCTATAACAACAAAATGGATTAATTTTTCTGAACCTCATAGACATTTAGAAGTATCAAGATATGTATATGATATATTTACTTGCAACATTAGCCTATTGCAATTCAAGTAAAACATTCATGGGAAAATGTCACATTTTCTTGAAAAACCCAAAGTTTATTTAGAAATTAGTTACATAGTGGGTTTTTTCGTTGCATCTCCTACCTATTAATAATGTTTTTAAAATTAACCTCAGAGGATGCGCGTGGGAAAATTGAATATGAAACTTTTGTTAGGGCACATAGGATCAGATTTTTATCACAACTTAATTTCAGTTAGCATAGAGAAATACAGAATCATGATTAATCTTCTCTTTGACTCTTATGTTGCCTGGCAATCTTACAAATAGCTCCGTTTTCCACTTCTTTGTCTAGTAACTTACTACCAGTAATATCGAATTTTCTTTGAGATTCGTAATGATATCTATTTATTTTTTATAATTATGGATATTTTTACAAGTCATCATAGACCTGGATAGGTTCACTCATTGTTAATGCCATGGATAAAAAAGTTTGTACAGCGGACTCTTTTGAATTCCAAAATATCAGCGAATTCATGTGGGTTAAGTCTGGTCTAAATGGCTCTCTCCCCTCCCCTGTATTTGGATGTCGTCTGAATTTACTTTGCCCTTGTGACATGTATAATTTCACTTGCAGGCTGATTAATGGAACCTGGTTACAGTATCCTGCAGTACGAGAGTTTCACATAGCAACTTCAAAAAATCGTTCGTCGCTGCGGATGACTACAGTCAAGTAACAACCGCCTACAATGTGAAAGGAATTTCATGGACTTCTTCGACCGACACCGTATCTCGTCGTTAATCTCGTTTTAATGCGGAATGCTCCGGCGGCTGTTGGAATCGACTACGAAAGGGACATACTTCCGACGATTACGACCCGAAGGATATTCAACTCTACTTTGCTGGCGAAGGACGCTGCTGGGGATGTTTTTTTATTCATCGTGAACGTAATCGTGTAGCTTAGGATGCAGAGAATAAGTATGAGCGCAAAAATAGAACGTTGGACCCGCCCAGGCAAATTTTCCCCTTGTTTTAACCCTGTGAAATCGGCCGTTTCATTTGGCTATAGGTGGTTGTCTGGAACTGTGTAATGGACGAAAAGTGGTTCGAAAGCTAGTTAAATGTGAAGTAGTATAACCTCGGTCATGTATCCTATATATATAAATGATCATAAAATAACAGAATCGAAATAATATTTTTTCGTGTGTACGCACTAGGAATCTATATATAAATGATCATAAATAACAGAACCGAAATATATTTTTGCGCGTACGCACTAGGAATCTATATATAAATGATCATAAATAACGGAATCGAACTATATCTTTGCGTGTACGCAATAGGAATCTATTTAAAGTGCACATATATTAATCATAATTATATGAATCCATAGCATATGTATAAACAAATCAGGTAGCCTATAATCAATCTGTTACCTTTTATCTTACCAATATCTGCAGTTATTTATGAGTTAGTATATGAATTAAGGAATCAGATATATAACATTTAGCATAAAAATCAACGAATCAATCAGCATAAACATTAATAATTTTATCAATTCATATATGAAATTTTTTTTTTTTATCAGTTAAAATATGATTTTTATCATGTTAATCTTCATTCTATGCAATTATCAGAGTACATTAGTATTTTCTGTAGCTATGTATCTTAATGAGATGAAGTGAAAAAAATGTATCATTATATATCACGTGATCACTATTATTTACCAATATCATTGTTTTATATTTTATTACTTGAATCAATTCATGTACACCATGAATTTTTATTTATATATATATATATATATATATATATATATATATATATATATATATATATATATATATATATTCACATAGTGTCTGTATCACACTCCTATAAGTCAAATGCAAGTCAAGTTTGAGTAATATTCAGTAGTTGGTTTTGGTAGCTGACCGAGCTGATGTAAGTGTTTACATAATAATAATATGGGAATGGTTTAGTCATATATATAAAAGATTGCTTGCAGGAATGTGATCAGACTAGAGACGCTAAAGATGACGTATACAATAAGTATGTAGGCTAAGATAACATGCCGTCACCTGTAGTCATTCAATTGTTTATAAACTTTAGTCCAAGCTTCCTGCTTGAGACAAACACCGTGACCTATAGCTCAGGCGGCCTACGTGATCTCTAGCGTGTCTCATTTTGATTGTGTGTTCGTATGTAACTATGTCATCTGATAGTATGTTCATATGTTCGAGCTACTATCTGCTTCCTTGATAACTTGTAACAGAGATGTAGAACAGGCAGAACAGAGTTAGCTATCGTCATTAGAAGACCTGTACCTCTTTACCTAAGCTTTATCATGTAGAGGAATAGGATTAGCCATCATCATTGGCAGAAGCGATCAAGCTATCGTTATTAGAAGACTTGTACAATCATATCTGATCTTCAGCATGTAAAACTTCAGAAGAATATATCTATTTTTATATTTCGTGTTTTCTACAAGAACCTCCTCACCATGAGTTTAACACATCGTCGTAATAACTAACAAGATAATACCGACTTCGTAAGTGATCTACAACCCCCCAGACACTCCATTGAAGATGGAAGTGCAATACCAACCGACTTAGCGTAAGATTATCGCTAGTCTAACATTACCTCATAGGGCGCCTTATCATACAAGGCACAAGCCCTAATAGATGGAATGCTTCTGTATCCTTCAAAATTATGTACTAAAATAAATAAATAATAATAAATAATAATATTTCGTATCCGTCAAAATTATGTACTAAAATAAATAAATAAATAATAATAAACAAAGCTAAGCAGTCATTTCAGAATTGTTATTACAGCCCAATTCTCATACGTAGCTATATACAAGTCAGGACTATCATCTCGACCTGTGGGGAAAAACTGACAAAAAAAAAAAGCCATTTTGGACGAATGGGGATTGTTGGAATGAGAGAGAGAGAGAGAGAGAGAGGATTGAGAGAGGAGACGGAGAGAGAGACAGAGGAGAGGAGAGAGAGAGAGAGAGAGAGAGAGAGAGAGAGAATATCGATTATAATCTGAGAGGCAATGAGATGAGAACTTTGAGCAAATAATTTGGTTCTAAAACTCATAAAACAAAAATGTTCACATTGCTATTTATGTTTCAAAGAACATTTTCGAGGGGTGATAATAGTGATCGACTCAGTATCATCGTTAACGTTGCTTTACTTTGAGATAAGTAATTGTAGTACCTTTGGTTAGCTGTGCAGTGAAATCACAGTCTTCAGTCACCGACAAATATCTCAACCTATAGCCATGTTATTCAGAAATGAACTATTACGGCTTTTGGCGCAACGGATAACGCGTCTGACTGCGGATCAGAAGATGCCAAGTTCGAATCCTGGAAAAGTCGGAAAGTGTTTATCAGGATATATTCCCAATACAATGTAACTAATTAATATATTTGGAAGATCAAGATTTATCATAAGTTGGAGTTGCAATTCACAACTCCTAAAATAAGTAGATGATATTCAAGCTGAGCAATTGTGTGACTTTATGGTATTAACACTAGAGCAATTTTCTATATTTTGTTTTCTGTGTATAAATATCCCTGACTAATATTATTTTACTTTTGATTTTACCTATTTGTAGTCATGCCATCTGACTGCTTACATCATTGGTACCAGCTCTCTCTCTCTCTCTCTCTCTCTCTCTTATAGGTTTAAAAGGACTGCATTGTGCTTCCGTTTGCAGCTTTCCTCACTCCTACAGGTCACCTACAGTTTAAGCTTCTGTATGTTACCATGTACGTATACGTACATTTACTTGAAAAGCAAATTCTATCTCAGCTGCATAATCTCAAAAAAAGCTGACAAATCAACCTTGCCAGGATTCGAACCTGGAATCTTCTGACCCGTAGTCAGACGCGTTATCCATTGCGCCACAAGACCTGTGAAAACAACTGCCATCACAGTGCCACCAGACATTTTATTAAATTGGTGGAAGAGAAATGAATGGAATTTTGAACCCTTTGCTAGATCTCTAATTCACTGATGCAATAGTAGAAGGGTACGTGATGTAGGAGTGGATACTCTTTTTTAAGTTCCCAGATTTGTCAGATTTTGACAAGAGATATGACTATCAGCCTGAATTCCTGCTTCCACTCAACTGAGAAATATTTCTGTATATGCAAAACTCCCTTATTACACAAGATGGACATTACACAGTTGAATTATAATTGATAAAAAAAGATAAAAACTCATTGTGTGTGTGAGAGAGAGGAGAGAGAGAGAGAGAGAGTAGAGAGAGAGAGAGAGAGAGAGAGAGAGAGAGAGAGGGAATTTAACAATAAACATACTCAAGAAGTTATTTTCTTTAAATTAAGCCTTTAATTTAAGACCTGGTCGTAACCGCCCCAGTTTTAGGGAAAAATTCGGAAAGTCATAATACATATCGTCTCAACATAATCTATAACTCTGGATAAGTTCCACATAATTCATGTTATTTTTGCTAGTTCTGCTAAGTCTTCAATCTCTCAGAGGTTTGAAGTTCCACAAAACCTTTCCACATGGTTCAGACATGCAAGGAATTCTCAACCTTAAGATTTTAACCATTTTCACAGGCCTTGTGGCGCAATGGATAACGCGTCTGACTACGGATCAGAAGATTCCAGGTTCGAATCCTGGCAAGGTCGAGGAACACTTTTCACGATATGATCTCAAGTAAGCAGTAACACATTTTTAATAAATGGAAAATCAGAAGATACCATTAATTGATTCTGCAATTCTAACCAACTCCTAAGAGAGGTAGATGGTATTCAATAATAAATCATTTCTATATTTTGTTTTCTGTGTATAAATCCCAGATTGATACTATTTCAGTTTTGATTTTACTCTTTGTAGTACTGCCATCTGATTGCTTACATTATTGGTTCTAGTTCTCTCTCTCATAAGTTTAAAAGGACTGCTTTTTTCCTCTGTTTGAAGCTTTGCCCGCTCCTACAGGTAATCTGCGGAGTATGCCTCTGTATGTGTTACCTTTGTATATGTACATTTACTTGAATAGCAGTCCTACCCCAGCTGCATACTCTCAAAAAAAGGCTGACAAATCGACCTTGCCAGAATTCGAACCTGGAATCTTCTGATCCGTAGTCAGACGCGTTATCCGTTGCGCCACAAGGCCTGTGAAAACAATAGTAGTTACATTGCCACCAGACATTTAACTAAATCAGTGGATGAGAACTGAATAGAAATTTGGACCCTTGGCTGCTAAATTCGCTGATGATATAGCTAACAATCAGAAATATATAGGTAATTGAATTTATATAATTAGTCATATGTATTTTTATAAATTCTTCCATATTTTAAAATTGAAAATAAATGTTTCCCTTCCATTTTGTGTTTCATAGATTTTCAGGAAATTTCTTTTTTTTAGTTTTAAATTAGTCAAAAGTTTTCTTCGTTCCTGTTGTTTTGTTCCGTCTTGATCAGTAGTTATGATCATCTTTTTATCTTCAGGGTTCATGTAGAAAAATTCACTGTCAGTTTAGTCAAATATGAATTTTGAAATGAACTGTGAAAAAATAGTATTCACATTTATTATGAGTAGTTGATTTCCGCTTGCATCATGGCCCCAGATGTTTTTACAGGCCTTGTGGCACAATGGATAATGCGTCTGACTACGGATCAGAAGATTCCAGGTTCGAATCCTGGTAAGGTCGAGGAATGCTTTTCACGATATGATCTCAAGTTAACAGTAACTGAATAATAAATGTTGAAAAATCAAAAAATACCATTAAGTCTGCAATCCCTAACTAAATCCTAAAAGAGGTTAATGGTATTCAAGTTTTAAACTTATATAACTTCATGGGAACAACCATCAGCATGAAAGCATTTCTATGTTTTGTTTTTAGTTTACAAATCTCAGATTGAAATCATTTCAATTTTGATTTTACTTATTTGTAGTACTGCCATCTGATTGCTTACATCATTGGTACCAGCTCTCTCTCTCTCTCCTCTTAGTTTAAAATGACTGCTTTGTGCTTCCGTTTGCAGCTTTCCTCACTCCTACAGGTCACCTGTAGATTATGCCTCTCTATGTGTTACCAATGTATATATACATTCATTTGAATTGCAATTCTACCTCAGCGCATAATATCAAAAAAGCTGAAAAACCGACCTTGCCAGGATTCGAACCTGGAATCTTCTGATCCGTAGTCAGACGCGTTATCCGTTGCGCCACAAGGCCTGTGAAAATAATTGCTGTCAAAGTGCCACCAGACATTTGACAAAATCAGCCGACCCTTTGCTGTTTAATTCACTGATGCAACAGTAGATGGGTATGTGATATAGGAGAGGATACTCTTTGTAAGTTCCCAGAACCATTCATAGTTTAATTAGGCAGAAAAATGAAGTTCACGATTTTATCGTTTGGACGAAAAGTAATTTTAAAAGTAGTAATATTTTCATCTCTGAAAGTTTTCTTGATATCTTCAGGGTTCCTCTCTCTCTCTCTCTCTCTCTCTCTCTCTCAGCAACCATCATCCTGTTTTCCTTTTTGTCCTTTTTAACCCTCTTACGCCGAAGCCCTAAATATCAAAACCTCTCCTGTATGCCGGCGCCGGTTTGGAGTGAGCGCGGAAGCGGAAAAAATAATATTTTCAAAAAATCACAGCGCACTTAGTTTTAAAGATTAAGAGTTTATTTTTGGCTCATTTTTTTGTCATTACTTGAAGTTTAGTATGCAATCATCAGAAATGAAAAATAATATCATTATCATATGTAAATAATGCGAGATATGGTAGCAAAAAAAAAAAAAATCATAGATAATTGTATTTAAATCACGCTGTGCAAAAAACGGTCAAAGCTAACGAGTTACTTTTTTTTCGTTGTATTGTACACTAAATTGCAATCATTTTGATATATAATACATAGTAAAACCATGAAAGCAACACCGGAAAAATATTATCACAAAATGATGTACGAATTCGTAACATGCGGACGTAAAAAAATGTTATTTTCAAAAATTCACCGTAATTCTAAATATTGTTCTAGAGACTTCCAATTTGTTTCAAAATTAAGACAAATGATTTAATATTACGATACTGTAAGAGTTTTAGATTAGAATTGCAGATTTCGACCATTTCGGACGAGTTAAATTTGACCGAATGTCGAAATTTTTATATATATTTTTTTTTATATGCACATATTTCGGAGATGGAAAAAGCTACAACCTTCACTTATTTTTTATTGTATTCTTCATGAATTTGCACACATTTTGATATATGAAACTCTATAAAACGGCTAATAAGAAAAGGAGCAAA
Organism: Macrobrachium nipponense; assembly: GCF_015104395.2. Lineage (NCBI taxonomy): Eukaryota > Metazoa > Arthropoda > Malacostraca > Decapoda > Palaemonidae > Macrobrachium > Macrobrachium nipponense. The sequence continues at coordinate 3,603,394 of NC_061091.1, read as the reverse complement.
TATTAGGATAATGCGATGTACGTATTTCGGAGACTTGCAGCCGCGAATCGGCGCGCGGAGTGAAGGTAAATATATTTGTCAAAAATTCACCATAAATCACAATATTGTTCTAGAGACTTAAAATTTGTTTCAAAATAAAGAAAAATGACGGAATATTACTAGGCCGTAAGAGTTTTAGCTTACAATTGCGTTTTTCGACCATTTCGGTAGAGTCAAATTTGACCGAACGTGATTTTTTTTCTATTTATCGTGATTTATATGCAAATATTTCGTAAAAAGAGAAAAGCTACAACCTTTAACCATTTTTAGTTGTATTTTACATGAAATTGCGCACATTTTCATATATAAAACTTTATGTAACAGCTAATTTTAAATGGTGCAAACATTTCGACAATCGCACAAAAAAAATTCTGATTTTTTCGGAAGAGTTACCGCGCGGACGTAAGGAAAATGTTTTATTTTTTTCATAAATTCACCATAAATCGAAATATTGTGCTAGAGACTTCCAAGTCGTTGCAAAATGAAGGTAAATTATTGAATATTACTAGAATATAAGAGTTTTAGCTTACAATTGCGTTTTTCGACCATTTCGGTAGAGTCAAAGTTGACCGAAAGTTGAAATTTTTGCACTTAACGTTATTCATATGAAAATATTTCGAAACTGATAAAAGCTACAACCATGGGTTGTTTTTTGTTGTATTGTGCATGAAATTGCGCACATTTCCATATATAAAACTTTATGTAACGGCAAATTGAAAAGGGTGCAAACATTAGGACAATCGCACGAAAAAATTTATCGGAAGAGTTATCGCACGAAAGTAAGGAAAAGGTTTTTTCATAAATTCACCATAAATCTTCAGGGTTCCTGTCTCTCTCTCTCTCTCTCTCTTTCTCTCTCGTCTCTCTCTCTTTAATACTCTCCCTTTTTAATACTGTTGAGCAGTAACAAATAAAATAATGTTTGAATGTGTTTTTATGAAATCTTCCTTGTTTTGAAAGCTGAAAATACTTACTTCCCTTTTATTGCGTTTGTCATTGGTTTGCAGTAAAGTTTGCTTCTTAACGATAAACTTTGTCAAACTTCCTCCTGTTGCTTTTGTTCCTTCTTGATCAGAAACGAGTTATTTTCTCATTCCAGATTCCTAATAAAAATTCATTCTGAGTTTAGTCAAATATGATTTTGAAAATGAACTGTCCAAAATTACAACTGCTAATCAATCTTAAAGCAGTAGTATTCAAATATTTTATGAGCAATTGACTTCTGCTTGCATTGTGGCAATTGAATAATAAAAGTAGAAAATCAAAAGATGCCATTAAGTCTCCAATTCCAAACTAATTCTAAAAGAGGTTATATAACTTCATGGGAACAGCCATCAGCATGAAAGTATTTCTATGTTTTGTTTTTAGTGTACAAATCTCAGATTGAAATTATTTCAATTTTTATTTTACTTATTTGTAGTACTGCCATCTGATTGCCTACATCATTGGTACTAGCTCTCTCTCTCTCTCTTAGTTTAAAATGACTGCTTTGTGCTTCAGTTGGCAGCTTTCCTCACTCCTACAGGTCACCTGTAGATTAAGCCTCTGTATGCGTTACCAATGTATATATACATTCTTTGAATTGCAATTCTACCTCAGCGCATAATCTCCAAAAAGCTGAAAAAACGACCTTGCCAGGATTCGAACCTGGAATCTTCTGATCCGTAGTCAGACGCGTTATCCGTTGCGCCACAAGGCCTGTGAAAACATATGCTGTCAGAGTGACACCAGACATTTGACAAAATCAGTGGACCCTTTGCTGTTTAATTCACTGATGCAACAGTAGATGGGTATGTGATACAGGACAGGATACTCTTTGTAAGTTCCCAGAAGAATTCATAGTTCCTTCTTGATCAGGAACGAGTTATTTTCTCGTTCCAGATTCCTAATAAAAACTCATTCTGAGTTTAGTCAAATATGATTTTGAAAATGAACTGTCCAAAATTACAACTGCTAATCAATCTTAAAGCAGTAGGTATTCACATATTTTATGAGCAATTGACTTCTGGTTGCATCGTGGCTCTTCGCATTTTCACAGGCCTTGTGGCGCAACGGATAATGCGTCTGACTACGGATCAGAAGATTCCAGGTTCGAATCCTGGCAAGATCGAAGAATGCTTTTTACGATATGATCTCAAGTAAGCAGCAATTGAATAATAAAAGCAGAAAAATCAAAAGATACCATTTCAATTTTGATTTTACTTATTTGTATTACTGCCATCCGATTGCCTACATCATTAGTACCAGCTCTCTCTCTCTCTCTTAGTTAAAAATGACTGCTTTGTGCTTCAGTTAGCAGCCTTCCTCACTCCTACAGGTCACCTGTAGATTAAGCCTCTGTATGTGTTACCAATGTATATATACATTTACTTGAATAGCAATTCTACCTCAGCTGCATAATCTCAAAAAAGCTGAAAAACCGACCTTGCCAGGATTCGAACCTGGAATCTTCTGATCCGTAGTCAGACGCATTATCCGTTGCACCACAAGGCCAGTGAAAATATATTGTGTTCCAATATCACCAGACATTTTAATAAATCCGTGGCTGATAATTAAAAAGAATTTCATACTAATTTGCTGTCTAATTTATTGCTATATCAGCAGAAAAATATTTTTGCCATTGCCTAAATAAATGTCAACCTATGATTGTTTCACTAGAGTAGGTACTCCTTGTAAGTTCTCAAAAATCTTTTGAATTCTTAATAGACATGAAAACAGATTTAACGTTGTTATTAACCTGTATAGATATAGATTTTTAACAGAGCAATTTTCCATGTCCTAATACTATTGTTGCTATTTTAGACTAAGCCAGGCTTTTGCTCCTTGGAGTAATTTGTGAAAAAGACAACAGATTCTTGCAGTTAAAACCAATAATGTATTTCTCAGTATTTGCTGGCCTCTCTCTCTCTCTGTCTAAAATGACTGCTTTACGCTTCATGTATATTTTGCTCGCTCCTACAAGATACATTCAGGGGATGACCCGTATATGTTCACGAACATTTTATTTATTAAGTAGTCTTACATCGTGGCTTATTAGTGAAAATATGACAAGTTGACCTTGCTAGGATTCGAACCTGGAATCTTCTGATCTGTAGTCTGGCGCATTATCCGTTGCACCACAAGCCCTATGAAAACATTGATGGTCACGAGGTTAAGACTTCTTTTGATTGCCTGAACCTTGTGAAAAGGTTTCTGAGAATTTATACCTGTAAGATATCTAATTCAATGCAGAATTAGGAAAAAAACGAGTTATCTGGTGGTATCAAGACAATTTCCATAGAAGAGAGGCAGTTATATAAACTTACTTTTTAGTTTTTAAATTGAATGCATCCTTTAAGGAAAATAACTAAATATGTAGTTATTTTGAAAAGTATATTTCCTATGCATTATCGCTATCTCACTGTTAATTGGGTGTCCCTGTCTGTGTATGTGTTCATAAGCATTTTCTTAATTATAATTTCTAACTTACTTGTATAGTGTCAATTTTATTTACTGAGTGAATTTGAAGGCTGTAGAAACATTTGCCAGTCGAGTCACTTGAAATTACTTCCAGTCGAGTAAATTGAAATTACATCACTGAGGCCATGTTATATAGCCTTATTTCATGCCATTTATTTGTCAAAATCCAACGAATCGACCTTGCCAGGATTCGAACCTGGAACTTCTGACCCGTAATCAGACCAGTCATCCGTTGCGTCACAAGGCCTGTGAAAGTGACTGAAATCTTGAAAATTCTGTGAATGCTTGAACCTGGTGTAACAGTTTCCGATAATCTAATACCTCTCAGTGGTCTGATTCATTGAAAAATTAACAATAATAAGATGCGTTATCTGAAACTGATTGAGAGTTATTTCTGGCATTTACACAACGTGTCTTATAATTTCTTAAATATTTTCCCTAAAACCAAGGCAGTAATGTCAAGGAAAATAATGACATTATGATTTTTGGTTAAGTTTTTCCCCAGTATTTTCAGCTTACCTTAAGTATTGTAATGAGTCTCTCTCTCTCTCTCTCTCTCTCTCTCTCAGATAAAGAACCTGATTTTCGATGCTGAGTAAAAAGAATTAATACTACACCATCAATTCAATTAACTTTGAAAATAAGGGATAAAGACGTTTTCATAGTTATTTTTTTATAGCAACTCTAACTTGGTTAGTAACCATTATGTTGAATAAGCAAACTGGAGGATGCAAAGACATTTCTCAGTTGTGAGTCCCTTGCAATTATGTCATTAAGGCCATCTTATATACTCTTACTTCATGTTTCTTATGAGATAAAAGTTGACAAATCGACCTTGCCAGGATTCGAACCTGGAATCTTCTGATCCGTAGTCAGACGCGTTATCCGTTGCGCCACAAGGCCTGCGAAAACATAGGTCGTCACAGTGCCACCAGACATTTGACAAAATCATTGGATGACAACTGAATAGTATTTAGGACTCTTTGCTGTTTAATTCACTGATGCAACAGTAGATGGGTATGTGATATAGGAGAGGATACTCTTTGTAAGTTCCCAGAACCATTCATAGTTTAATTAGGCAGAAAAATGAAGTTCAAGATTTTATCATTTGGATGAAAAGTAATTTTAAAAGAAGCAATATTTTCATTTCCGATTTTTTTCTTGATATCTTCAGGGTTCCTGTCTTTCTCTCTCTCTCTCTCTCTCTCTCCTCTCTCCACCCATCATCCTGCTTTCCTTTTTGTCCCTTTTAATATTGTTGAGCAGTCACAAATAAAATAATGTTTGAATTTTTGTAATTAGTTAGATGTGTTTTTATGAAATCTTTCTTGTTTTGAAAGCTGAAAATATTTACTTCCCTTTTATTGCGTTTGTCATTGGTTTGCAGTAAAGTTTGCTTCTTAACGATAAACTTTGTCAAACTTCCATCTCCTGTTGCTTTTGTTCCTTCTTGATCAGAAAAGAGTTATTTTCTCGTTCCAGATTCCTAATAAAAATTGATTCTGAGTTAGTCAAATATGATTTTGAAAATGAACTGTCCAAAATTACAACTGCTAATCAATCTTAAAGCAGTAGGTATTCATTTATTTTATGAGCAATTGATTTCTGCTTGCATCGTGGCTCCCTCGAAAGCTGAAAAATCAAAATAAATACCTTATTAATTCTCCAATTCCAAACTAAATCCTAAAAGAGGTTAATGGTATTCAAGTTTTAAACTTTATAACTTCATGGGAACAACCATCAGCATGAAAGTATTTCTATGTTTGGTTTTTAGTTTACAAATCTCAGATTGAAATTATTTCAAGTTTGATTTTACTTACTTGTAGTACCGCCATCTGATTGCCTACATCATTTGTACCAGCTCTCTCTCTCTCTCTCTCTCTCTCTCTCTCTCTCTCTCTCTCTCTCTCTCTCTCTCTCTCTCTCTCTCATTAGTTTAAAATGACTGCATTGTGCTTCTGTTTGCAGCTTTACTCACTCCTGCAGGTCACCTGTAGATTAAGCCTCTGTATGTGTTACCAATGTATATATACATTTACTTGAACAGCGATTCTACCTCAGCTGCATAATCTCAAAAAAGCTGAAAAACCGACCTTGCCAGGATTCAAACCTGGAATCTTCTGTTCCGTAGTCAGACGCGTTATCCGTTGCACCACAAGACCTGTGAAAATATTGGTTGTTACATTGCCACCAGACATTTAACTAAATCAGTGGATGAGAACTAAATAGAAATTTGGACCCTTTGCTGCTAAATTCGCTGATCTGATGATATGGCTAAACATCAGAAATAAATAGGTAATTGAATTTATATAATTAGTCATATGTATTTTTATAAATTCTTCCATATTTTAAAATTGAAAATAAATGCCTCTCTTCCATTTTGTGTTTCATAGACTTTCAGGAAATTTCTTTTTTTTTAGTTTTAAATTAATCAAAAGTTTTCTTCATTCCTGTTGTTTTGTTCCGTCTTGATCTGTAGTTATCATCTTTTTATCTTAAGGGTTCGTGTAGAAAAATTCACTCTCTGTTTAGTCAAATATGAATTTTAAAATGAACTGTGAAAAAATAGTATTCACATTTATTATGAGTAGTTGATTTCCGCTTGCATCATGGCCCTTGACATTCTCATAGGCCTTGTGGCGCAACGGATAACGCGTCTGACTACGGATCAGAAAATTCTAAGTTCGAATCCTGGCAAGGTCGAGGAATGCTTTTCATGATATGATCTCAAGTTAACAGTAACTCAATAATAAATGTTGAAAAATAAAAAAATACCGCTAAGTCTGCAATCCCTAACTAAATCCTAAAAGATGTTAATGGTATTCAAGTTTTAAACTTATATAACTTCATGGAACAACCATCAGCATGAAAGCATTTCTATGTTTTGTTTTTAGTTTACAAATCTCAGATTGAAATGATTTCAAGTTTGATTTTACTTATTTGTAGTACTGCCATCTGATTGCCTACATCATTGGTAACAGCTCTCTCTCTCTCTCTCTCTCATTAGTTTAAAATGACTGCATTGTGCTTCTGTTTGCAGCTTTCCTCACTAATACAGGTCACCTGTAGATTAAGCCTCTGTATGCGTTACCAATGTATATATACATTTACTTGAATAGCAATTCTACCTCAGCTGCATAATCTCAAAAAAGCTGAAAAAACGACCTTGCCAGGATTCGAACCTGGAATCTTCTGATCCGTAGTCAGACGCGTTATCCGTTGCGCCACAAGGCCTGTGAAAATGTACCGAGCCACGATGCAAGGAGAAGTCAATTGCTCATAAAATATATGAATACCTACTGCTTTAAGATTGATTAGCAGTTGTAATTTTGGACAGCAGGAATCTGGAACAAGAAAATAAGCTCATTTCAGATCAAGAAGGAAAAAAACTACAGGAGTTGGAAGTTTGACAAAGTCTATCGTTAAGAAGCAAAATTTACTGCAAACCAATGACAAACGCAATAAAAGGGAAGTAACTATTTTCAGCTTTCCAAACAAGAAAGATTTCATAAAAACACATCTGCCTAATTACACAAATTCAAACATTATTTTATTTGTTACTGCTCAACAGTATTAAAAGGAACTCAAAGGAAAACATGATGATGGGTGCTGAGAGAGAGAGAGAGAGAGAGAGAGAGAGAGAAAGACAGGAACCCTGAAGATATCAAGAAAACTGTCAGAGATGAAATTATTGCAACTTTTAAAATTACTTTTCGTCCAAACAGTAAAATCACGAACTTCATTTTTCTGCCTAATTAAACTATGAATGGTTCTGGGAACTTACAAAAAGTATCAACTCCTATATCACATTCCCATCTACTGTTGCATCAGTGAATTAAACAGCAAAGGGTCCACTGATTTTGTCATATGTCTGGTGGCACTTTGACAGCACATGTTTTTACAGGCCTTGTGGCGCAACGGATAATGCGTCTGACTACGGATCAGAAGATTCCAGGTTCGAATCCTGGCAAGGTCGAGGAATACTTTTGTGTACATATGTAACCTTTAGTAGACTCTTAACTGAATTATATATGTCATAAAATCAGAGGATATCATTAATCTGCAACTTTTAGCCAAGTTATTAAAGAACTTATATAGATTCATGAAGATGACTAAAGACTTCATATTCTTTTGTCCCAGAATAACATTAAATAAGTTTTAACTACTTTCTCCGGGACATATCACAATACACTCATCTCATTCTACTCAGAAATTTGTTACCTACTTATATTCATGTATGTTTTCTGAAGTAATAGCTGTAATTAGCTGCATAATCTCATTAGTAAAAAACTAACAGACCGACCTTGCCAGGATTCGAACCTGGAATCTTCTGATCCGTAGTCAGACGCGTTATCCGTTGCGCCACAAGGCCTGCGAAAACAAAATTTGTCACAGTGCCACCAGACGTTTGACTAAATTAGTGTATGAGAAATGAAAATAAATTTGGACCCTTTGTTGTCTAATTCACTGATGATATTGCTAAACAATCACAAATAAATAAATCGTTGAATTTATATAATTAATCATATGCATTTTCATAAATTCTTCCATATTTTAAAATTGAAAATAAATGATTCCCTTTCATTTTGTGTTTCATAAATTTTCAGTAAATTTCTTTTCTTAAATTTTAAATTAGTCAAAAGTTTTCATCGTTCCTGTTGGTTTGTTCCTTCTTGATCAGTAGTTATCTTTTTATCTTCAGGGTTCATGTAGAAAATCACTGTGAGTTTAGTAAAATATGAATTTTAGAATGAACTGTATAACAACAGTAGGTGTTCATATATATTAAGAGCAGTTGATTTCTGCTTGCATCATGGCGCTTGGCATTTTCACAGGCCATGTGGTGCAACGGATAATGCGTCTGACTACGGATCAGAAGATTCCAGGTTCGAATCCTGGCAAGGTCGCGGAATACTTTTGATAATTTAACCTTGAGTAGACTCTTAACTGAATTATATTATATATGTTGTAAAATCAGAAGATATCATTAACATGCAACTTTTAGCTAAGTTATGAGAGAACTTGGTGGTGGTTACACTGCAAATTTATAGAGCTTTATGAAGATGACCAAAAACTTCATATTTTGTTGCCCCTGAATAAAATTAAATCAGTTTTGACCATTTTGTCCAGGACATATCACAATACAATCATCTCATTGCCTCTGAAATTTGTTACCTACTTATATTCATGTATGTTTTCTTAAGTGATAGCTGTAATTAGCTGCATAGTCTCATTAGTATAAAAGCTGTCAAATCGACCTTGCCAGGATTCGAACCTGGAATCTTCTGATCCGTAGTCAGACGCATTATCCGTTGCACCACAAGGCCAGTGAAAATATATTGTGTTCCAATATCACCAGACATTTTAATAAATCCGTGGCTGATATTTAAAAAGAATTTCATACTAATTTGCTGTCTAATTTATTGCTATATCAGCAGAAAAATATTTTTGCCATTGCCTAAATAAATGTCAACCTATGATTGTTTCACTAGAGTAGGTACTCCTTGTAAGTTCTCAAAAATCTTTTGAATTCTTAATAGACATGAAAACAGATTTAACGTTGTTATTAACCTGTATAGATATAGATTTTTAACAGAGCAATTTTCCATGTCCTAATACTATTGTTGCTATTTTAGACTAAGCCAGGCTTTTGCTCCTTGGAGTAATTTGTGAAAAAGACAACAGATTCTTGCAGTTAAAACCAATGTATTTCTCAGTATTTGCTGGCCTCTCTCTCTCTCTCAAATGACTGCTTTACGCTTCATATAAGTTTTGCTCGCTCTTACAAGATACATTCAGTGGATGACCTGTATGTGTTCATGAACTTTTTATTTATTAAGTAGTCTTACATCGTGGCTTATTAGAGAAAATATGACAAGTCGACCATACCAGGATTCGAACCTGGAATCTTCTATTTCATAGTCAGACACATTATCCGTTGCACCACAAGCCCTGTGAAATCATTGACGGTCACGAGGTTAAGACTTCTTTTGATTGCCTGAACCTTGTGAAAAGGTTTCTGAGAATTTATACCAGTAAGATATCTAATTCAATGCAGAATTAGGAAAAAAACGAGTTATCTGGTGGTATCAAGACCATTTCCATAGAAGAGAGGCAGTTATATAAACTTACTTTTTAGTTTTTAAATTGAATGCATCCTTTAAGGAAAATAACTAAATATGTAGTTATTTTGAAAAGTATATTTCCTATGCATTATCGCTATCTCACTGTTAATTGGGTGTCCCTGTCTGTGTATGTGTTCATAAGCATTTTCTTAATTATAATTTCCAACTTACTTGTATAGTGACAATTTTATTTACTGGGTGAATTTGAAGGCTGTAGAAACATTTGCCAGTCGAGTCACTTGAAATTACTTCCAGTCGAGTAAATTGAAATTACATCACTGAGGCCATGTTATATAGCCTTATTTCATGCCATTTATTTGTCAAAATCCAACGAATCGACCTTGCCAGGATTCGAACCTGGAACTTCTGACCCGTAATCAGACCAGTCATCCGTTGCGTCACAAGGCCTGTGAAAGTGACTGAAATCTTGAAAATTCTGTGAATGCTTGAACCTGGTGTAACAGTTTCCGATAATCTAATACCTTTCAGTGGTCTGATTCATTGCAAAATTAACAATAATAAGATGCGTTATCTGAAACTGATTGAAAGTTATTTCTGGCATTTACACAACGTGTCTTATAATTTCTTAAATATTTTCCCTAAAACCAAGGCAGTAATGTCAAGGAAAATAATGACATTATGATTTTTGGTTAAGTTTTTCCCCAGTATTTTCAGCTTACCTTAAGTATTGTAATGAGTCTCTCTCTCTCTCTCTCTCTCTCTCTCTCTCTCTCTCTCTCTCTCTCTCTCTCAGATAAAGAATCTGATTTTCGATGCTGAGTAAAAAGAATTAATACTACACCATCAATTCAATTAACTTTGAAAATAAGGGATAAAGACGTTTTCATAGTTATTTTTTTATAGCAACTCTAACTTGGTTAGTAACCATTATGTTGAATAAGCAAACTGGAGGATGCAAAGACATTTCTCAGTTGTGAGTCCCTTGCAATTATCATTAAGGCCATCTTATATACTCTTACTTCATGTTTCTTATGAGATAAAAGTTGACAAATCGACCTTGCCAGGATTCGAACCTGGAATCTTCTGATCCGTAGTCAGACGCGTTATCCGTTGCGCCACAAGGCCTGCGAAAACATAGGTCGTCACAGTGCCACCAGACATTTGACAAAATCATTGGATGACAACTGAATAGTATTTAGGACTCTTTGCTGTTTAATTCACTGATGCAACAGTAGATGGGTATGTGATATAGGAGAGGATACTCTTTGTAAGTTCCCAGAACCATTCATAGTTTAATTAGGCAGAAAAATGAAGTTCAAGATTTTATCATTTGGATGAAAAGTAATTTTAAAAGAAGCAATATTTTCATTTCCGATTTTTTTCTTGATATCTTCAGGGTTCCTGTCTTTCTCTCTCTCTCTCTCTCTCTCTCTCTCTCTCCACCCATCATCCTGCTTTCCTTTTTGTCCCTTTTAATATTGTTGAGCAGTCACAAATAAAATAATGTTTGAATTTTTGTAATTAGTTAGATGTGTTTTTATGAAATCTTTCTTGTTTTGAAAGCTGAAAATATTTACTTCCCTTTTATTGCGTTTGTCATTGGTTTGCAGTAAAGTTTGCTTCTTAACGATAAACTTTGTCAAACTTCCATCTCCTGTTGCTTTTGTTCCTTCTTGATCAGAAAAGAGTTATTTTCTCGTTCCAGATTCCTAATAAAAATTGATTCTGAGTTAGTCAAATATGATTTTGAAAATGAACTGTCCAAAATTACAACTGCTAATCAATCTTAAAGCAGTAGGTATTCATTTATTTTATGAGCAATTGACTTCTGCTTGCATCGTGGCTCCCCTCGAAAGCTGAAAAATCAAAATATACCATTAATTCTCCAATTCCAAACTAAATCCTAAAAGAGGTTAATGGTATTCAAGTTTTAAACTTTATAACTTCATGGGAACAACCATCAGCATGAAAGTATTTCTATGTTTGGTTTTTAGTTTACAAATCTCAGATTGAAATTATTTCAAGTTTGATTTTACTTACTTGTAGTACCGCCATCTGATTGCCTACATCATTTGTACCAGCTCTCTCTCTCTCTTCTCTCTCTCTCTCTCTCTCTCTCTCTCATTAGTTTAAAATGACTGCATTGTGCTTCTGTTTGCAGCTTTACTCACTCCTGCAGGTCACCTGTAGATTAAGCCTCTGTATGTGTTACCAATGTATATATACATTTACTTGAACAGCGATTCTACCTCAGCTGCATAATCTCAAAAAAGCTGAAAAACCGACCTTGCCAGGATTCAAACCTGGAATCTTCTGTTCCGTAGTCAGACGCGTTATCCGTTGCGCCACAAGGCCTATTAAAGTTAAAAAAATCTTGAGGTTGAGAATTCCTTGTATGTCTGAACCATGTGGAAAGGTTTTGTGGAACTTCTTACCTCTGAGAGATCAAAGTCTTAGCAGAACTAGCAAAAAAAATATGATTTATCTGAAACTTATTCAGAGTTATTGATTATAATGAGACCATATGTATTATAATTTTCCGAATTTTTCCCTAAAACTGGGGCGGTTATGACCAGTTCTTAAATTGAAGGTTTCTTTTAAAAAAAATAACTTGAATTTGTTTATTGTTAAACTCTCTCTCTCTCTCTCTCTCTCTCTCTCTCTCTCTCTCTCTCTCTCTCTCTCTCTCTCTCGCAGAAACACAATGCTTCATTTGTTTCACACATTCCTATAGGTCATTAAAAAAAGTTAAGTATAGCTATCTTAGTTTTACCAGACCACTGAGCTGATTAACAGCTCTCCTAGGGTTGGCCCGAAGGATTAGATATTTTTACGTGGCTAGGAACCAATTGGTTACCTAGCAACGGGACCTACAGCTTATTGTGGAATTAGAACCACATTACATCGAGAAATGAATTTCTATCACCAGAAATAAATTCCTCTGGTTCTGCGTTGGCCAAGCCAGCAGGGTATGCTCCAGTTTTACCTGTGTTCATGAATATCTTTTTATTTTTTCTTATAATTGTAAGTCACTTATGTAATGTCCATTTTGTATAATCAAGGACTTTCGTGTATACTGAAATATTACTCAGCTGAGTGAAACTAGGCATTCAAGCTAAGATATATCATAGTCTTACCTTTTGCCAAAATCTGACAAATCTGGGAACTTACAGTGAGTATCCACTCCTTTGCATCAGTGAATTAGAAAGCAGAGGGTTCAAAATTCCATTCATTTCTCATCCACCAATTTAATCAAATGTCTGGTGGCACTGTGATGGCAGTTGTTTTCACAGGCCTTGTGGCGCAACGGATAACGCGTCTGACTACGGATCAGAAGATTCCAGGTTCGAATCCTGGCAAGGTCGATTTCTCAGCCTTTTTGTGAGATTATGCAGCTGGGGTAGGACTGCTATTCGAGTAAATGTACATATACACAGGTAACACATACAGAGGCTTAATCTACAGGTGACCTGTAGGAGTGAGCACAGCTGCAAACAGAAGATGCAGTAGTTCTTTTAAAATAATGAGAGAGAGAGAGAGAGAGAGAGAACTGGTACCAATGATGTAAGCAATCAGACAGCAATATTACAAATAAGTAAAATCAAAATTGAAATAATTTCAACCAGTGATTTGTACACTAAAAACAAAATATAAGAAATACTTCTTGCTGGTGGTTGTTGCCATAAAGCAATTTAAATTTAATGATTAAAAACTGTCATCTTCTTTTTGGAGATGGTTAGGACTTGCATATTTAATGGCATCTTTAGGTTTTACAATGTTACTGATTATTCATCTACTTTATATGAGCTCATCATCGTGAAAAGCACTTCTCGACCTTGCCAGGATTCGAACCTGGAATCTTCAGATCCGAAGTCAGACGCGTTATCCGTTGCGCCACAAGGACTGTAACTAATGAGGAAATCTTGAGGTTGATAATTCCTTGTATGTCTGAACCATGATGCAATCAGAATTTATTTGCTCTAGCTTCAAATTTTATTTAGATTAATTTTATTTAAATTAATTTTCTATAGTTAATTCAAAAAGCATTTTACTAAACTGAACAAAGGAAAAAACATTCAAGATTACATTATTTTCATTAAATTTATAATTAAGAAAACAAATTTACTGAAAAACTGTGAAAAACGAAACTGAAGGTATAAACTTATTTTCAACTTTTGAAAGCTGAAAGATTTTGTAAACCTACGTATATAATGACTCATTAAAAAAATTCAATAATTATTTTAATAGTGATCGCTTAACAATTTTATTACATGATAATGGATGCAGAGAGAGAGAGAGAGAGAGAGAGAGAGAGAGAGAGAGAGAGAGAGAGAGAGAGAGAGAGAGAGAGAGAGGTGGATTAACAGGAAATTACAGATACGGAGAAAACCACTGGCAGATGAAAAAAATTGCTGTTAAAATTGTATATTTAACCTAACCAACAAGTACATAAACGATAATATTTTGTCTATTTAAGCTATTGAATGCTGGTGACAACTTACATGGAATATCCGCTCTAAGTAGAACCGTCACATGGCGGAAATTAATTCAGAATTCGGATTAATATTAGCCAAATGTCTAACACAACACTCGGATAACCATCGTTTCCACAGGCCTAACTTTGACTTCGTCTTCAATTACAACATTTTCTGATTTTACAATGAAATATCACGTAAAAAAGGAGGTGGGGGCATGACACTGGGACCATGAACAGGCATACGGCTGAAGATACAGTTGGCACATACCATTAGGTGTTGCTAAAGACAGCCATTTCCTGACTGATGAATACTAAAGACTAACAGCTAAGCAACTTGCAAAATAAAACTAACAAATAATGGATGTTTTCCCCCTTTTTTTTAAAAGCTGACCGCACGCATCACTCATTTCTTGATTGAAGCAATCACAGATCTAGTGATTGAAGCAATCACAAATCTAGTGATTGAAGCAATCACAGATCTAGTGATTGAAGCAATCACAGATCTAGTGATTGAAGCAATCTCAAATCTAGTGACTGAAGCAGTCACAAATCTAGTGATTGAAGCAGTCACAGATCTAGTGGTTGAGGCAATCACAGATCTAGTGATTGAAGCAATCACAGATCTAGTGATTGAAGCAGTCACAAATCTAGTGATTGAAGCAATCACAGATCTAGAGTTTGAAGCAATCACAGATCTAGTGATTGAAGCAATCACAAATCTAGTGATTGAAGCAATCACAAATCTAGTGACTGAAGCAATCACAAATCCAGTTTTTGAAGCAATCACAAATCTAGTGACTTCAGGAAACGTGACATGTCCATAAGCCCTGTGACGTCAGAAGATTCCACATTTGAGTCGCAGGAAGTTCTGGGAAATATTTATCCTTGACGGCCTAATCCAACGAAATTAAGAAAAAGAAACTGGCTGAATTTGAATAACCCTCTTCGACCCTACCTTTAGTTTGAAAAGAAAATACATCTCCAGCTTTCAAGGGTGCGAGTTTGTTCAACATTTTGATGATTAGTGGAACACATTGGATAACTGTTTCAATTTTGCTCGCTTGACGATACAGAGAGAGAGAGAGAGAGAGAGAATACGTGAGGAGGGAAACATAGCTATTAAATATTAAATAAAGTATGAAATATGTATACGTCTCATAACCCATAATAAATGAGATCGAAAAAAGTACAATACTGATTCAGTTTATCATCCACTGACTGATTAAAGCAGAGTCAAGCCTCTGGTGACGATGGAATACCGTACACAAACACAGGCCTTGTGGCGCAACGGATAACGCGTCTGACTACGGATCAGAAGATTCCAGGTTCGAATCCTGGCAAGGTCGGGAGTATCTTTTGACGATCTAGGCAGGAAAAGATATTCTGTTTACATGGCGACTTCGGAATGGGATGGAAGGCAAAATTCAGACTAAGGACTGGGACCTGTGAGATCATTCAACAGTGAAAGGGAAGTTGAGAGTGAAAAGGTTTGAAAGGTGTAACGGAAGGAAAACCTGAGTTGCACGCAAGTATGACACAAGAGGATATGAAAGGTAGTTAGGTAAAATAAAATGAAAGGGGGTGCAGCTAGCGACCGGAAGAACTCTTCAAATCACCTCCAAAAGTAATGTCTACATTGCTCCGCGTGAGGTGCACTGGCAGCACTAAACCACCACCCCCTCCCGCTGTGTTGAACATGTCTGTGTATTTTTTTTTTTTTACTGTCCTAACATTCTTAACCTATATTATAATTAAGGAAATTTAATTTCTCAGATACATACATACACACACACACACACACACACACACACACACATATATATATATATATATATATATATATATATATATATATATATATATATATATATATATATATATATATATACACATATTATACACGCGCACACACATATACATCCTTACATTCACGCGACCACTGAAGCCTTACAAAGCCTTAAAACCGCTGCGCATTCTGTCTGCGCGACTTGGCACCAGAGCCAAAGGTAAAAAGAAGCCACGACCCTTTGGTCGTTGGTGAGCGAATATCGGTTAAGAATAGAGTCAGCTCGAGAGAGTGAGATGCCACAGGAGTGATGATTAATCCGTCGGACACGACCGCGTTCTCTAACTCGTGAAAAACCGGGCGTAACATTCATCTAATCTTGTATAATTCCCCATTAGCATTTTGCCTTTGTAACTGACAACAGGCTTTTTTTTATCAGTGATTTATTATCTATTATCTTCATTGCTTATCTTACAATACAAGCATTCAGTTATGGACGTTCAAGGCTTCTCTCTTCCCATCTGGGCACTTGTTGACATCTTGCAAGTAGTAAAAAATCCCTTATCTTGCAAAAACAATAAATACATACACGAAAAAAAGGAGTATCACTGAGGCTTGCAAACAGACCTTGCAAATCTGGGGCGTGGGGCAACGGGTCCAAAATGAGGCCCTAGAGGACACCGAGTAACGTCCTCATTCTTCGGTTTAGTTTTCAAGTCAGATACACACACACACACAAAGACGCACACACACACACACACATATATATATATATATATATATATATATATATATATATATATATATATATATATATATATATATATATATATATAATTTCTTCTGTTCAAACAGCATACGTCTCAAGTATAAAAGGCCCATTAAAACACACTGGTTTAAAGCTAAGGACTGCTATATTTCTGTGGGCTGACTGATTACCACCCTTATCAAACAGTGAAAGACAGAAGAAGTTACATTGGCGAAATATATATAGTGGGAGAAAGACCCTTATAGGTGATGATGCCTGGGGTCGTCTCTATGCAAATTTCTTTGTCTTAATTCCTACCTTTTTTCTTCTTCTAATACGCCTATACTTCATCTCATCAATTAATTATCTAAAGTTGTTAAGTGATCGTCTTCTATCTCTTATCATTCGTCAACTTTTAAGCTATAGTAGATTCACATCAACCGTGCATTTGATGTCTAGGCCAGTCCTTTACGACGCTCCTGATTGGCTGTTGATAAGTCAATCGCAGGGCTGGAAACTCTCAATCACTCTCGAGAGTTTACATAGGCAGGATGTATGTTCCACCTCTCCTGAAAGACGCATCCCTCGGGAGACTTGGAACATACATCCTGCCTATATGAACACTCGAGAGAGACTAAGGAGAGTTTCCAGCCCTGTGACTGGCTTATCAACAGCAGCCAATCAGGAGCGTCGTAAGGGACTGGCCTAGACATCAAATGCACGGCTGAGGTGAGTCTACTATGGTCGTTGTCACAGACATTCATGCCATGCAAGTTCGTTTTGCTTCTACTTTATCCATCTGGATATGAGTCTTCAAGGTTTGTCGCTTCTTTACCCTCGAGTGTCTGGTTACCTTCTCCGAGAACCAATCTCTCCTGCTATATTTGCTCACGTTCCTCCTGGTTGACAAGCGAGGAGTTTTTCTTTTTTATAATAATAGAACGTCCGTGTTTGTGACGTCTCCTTTCTCCAGCTCTCCTTGATTGTATCTGGTGTTGTGCTGAATACAGAATTCCTCTTGTAGAACAGAGGATAAAATTTAGGGCCAAGGCCAAGCGCTGGGACCTATGAGGTCATTCAGCGCTAAAACGGAAATTGAGAGTAAAAGGTTACAAATGTGGAAAACCTCCAAGCAATTGTTAGAAGAGGGTGGAGAGTCAGATGTAAGAAAATGAATATGAACGGAGATAGAGTAAAAGAAATGTAAGGGGTTGCAGCTAGGGGCCGAAGGGACGCTGCAAAGGGACCTTAAGTCATGCCTGCAGTGCACCGCGTGAGGTGCACTGACGGCGCTATACCACCTTACGGGAAACAACGCTTGACAACGGTGCATAAGAAACACTCCATTTTAATTTGAAAAGCAGCAGCTCTAAGTCCTCTTGAGAAGATCTTTTAAAGATTTTTCCTTCACACGCACACTTCAAACCTTAATTATAATAATATATATTATATCTGCATAATAGTATAAGATTATATCTATATATATATATATAGATATATATAGATATTATATATATATATATTATATATATATATATCTATATATACCCTGAGAGCACTAACCTCCTACGGGGAGAATTCCTCTCGTAAATCTACTCCATCTTTGTCTCTTTTCTTCATTGGCATCATGAGCGAAAGAACTCTTGGGTAAACAAACGAACGAAAATTGTGCCCCGGGTTTCGGGTTACGCGAGAGGATGAATTCGCGCCTGTCACCTATACCGTAACGAACGCTCTCGTCGCTTGCTCGGGGAGTAAGCCTACAAGCTATTTTGTTTTTGTTGTTGGGGGTTAGGAAAGGTCTATGGAGAAGCCTATGAAGGACTGAAAAGGTTGCTTTTCGTTGAGTTAATGATACAAGAATTTTAGTATAGGATATTTATGATTTATTTACTAGAATGAATTGTAAAAAAAGAGTAGATAAGGTGCATGTTAAAGAGTACAGAACAAATATTTCTAATAAAACGTAGCGCATTTATTTTAATTCTCGTTGGTGAAACAACGCTCTATCTGACCGTAGTTTTTAAGCATGCGCTCCGAGTGAGCTTGAGGTCGGATCGCGCCTTGTTTTCAATACAATAGATTTTGTATATCGCAAGTACTGGGAACACAAAATGAAAGGCAGTTTCAGTTTGCAAAAAAACGGCCATAATAAATTTTTCAGTGACTAAATCACTTTAACCACACTGAATATTATTCCGTCCGCTTAATAACCGAAAGACCTGATGACAGGATTGAAAAAGAAAAAAAAGAGAGAGAGAAAAAAAGAAAACCTGTACTTTTTTTATGGAACTAATATCTTTGATCTTCATTGCTTGTCTCATACTCTAAGCATTCCGTTACGAGTGTCGAAGGCTTCCCCAAGTCACATTTCAATTGCCTATTGATTTCTTGCGAGGGAAACGCCCCCCTTTCCTGCAAAAAACTAAATGTACAAAATATAGTTTTTTGCTGAATATGAAGCTCTCTTTTTAAATTTAAGGCGTCCTTCTCTGTTTGTTGTTGACTTTATTAATGAAAATACTCTGAGTGGAGAAATGAATGGAAATTGTGCTAGAATTTAACATTGCACGACAGAATTAATTTGGAATGTCTGTTATTGTTTTTGTTTGTCCTTTTTTTATAATTCTACTTGGGTACTTGAGAATAACTCGCACTGTGAGAACAGAACGTCGAGGAGTTCCAAAGTTCAGAAAAGAAAGGGCATGAATAAATTACTCTGTGACTGAATCACCCTAATCCCACTAAATGAACACAAGGACGTTTTCTTTTCATAACCAAAACCCAACTTGATGACGCAATCCCCAATGTCCGCCAGCGCGCATTAATTAGAATACCGCGCCCCCACCGCCTAAAATTTTGCGAAAGATGAAAGGCAGTGGCGTTTTCTTAATCGCACGGAATACCATTATGCTTTCCAGATCAAAGAGTCAGCCCCAGTTAATGGAACCCATTAAGCTGAGCCAGGGGAGCAAGTCGCACAGGGGGGTGCTTTTTAGGAAAACTCAATTTTCGACCCACTGACTTGCTAATAAAGGCTGGATTTGCTGCGTCCAACATTTACGGCAGGGTTAGCGATGGGGATTAAATGTCTTCGTGGACGATTTGATCGTTTCATTCAATATCTTGATAATAATAATAGTGGTGATGACTGCCATGACAGTAGTCTAATGATGATAGAGGCGATGCTGGGACTCTGTAAAAGTAAAGACAATAATGATGAGCCAAGATTTCCTCAAACTGACTCCAGAGTCCAGAGCAACTTACGACCTGGATAAGCCCAAGTCACCTGTATACAGTTTTCCTAGAGTCCAGAGCAACCTACGACCTGGATGAACTTCAGTCACCTGTTCCAGAGCAACCTACGACCTGGATGAACTTCAGTCACCTGTTCCAGAGCAACCTACGACCTGGATGAACTTCAGTCACCTGTTCCAGAGCAACCTACGACCTGGATGAACTTCAGTCACCTGTTCCAGAGCAACCTACGACCTGGACGAACTTCAGTCACCTGTATACAGTTTTGCTAGAGTCCAGAGCAACCTACGACCTGGACGAACTACAGTCACCTGTTCCAGAGCAACCTACGACATGGACGAACTTCAGTCACCTGTTCCAGAGCAACCTACGACCTGGATGAACTTCAGTCACCTGTTCCAGAGCAACCTACGACCTGGATAAACACGAGTCACCTGCATACACTTTTGCTAAATGACCTGGTGTTATCTGCGTCCTTGATTCCATCTAGTTCTTTAAAAGGTCAGGCGCAGAGAGGTGTAGGTGAGGATGTTTTTTTGGTGATCTTAGACCAATAAATGCCTGGTATCACAGGGCAGTGTTCTGGGACTTCTCCTACTTCTAAACTGCTGGTGATATTACCGTTGACCTTGAAAATAAGACAGCTCAGTGTGTAGATCATCTAAAGTTTAGGATGTATTTTCTACCAGCCTAAAATTTAGTACAGACTATACTCTGTTTTTTTTTCCATCTGTCCACCCGCCTGTGGTGTTTGCGCATGGTAACACTGCTCCCGGGCTTTAAATTGTTACGCTATGTGTAAGTTTTAGGTAAATTAAAGGATATCTGGGTGTACTTTTGCGCACACAGTAAATTATTTAAACACTTTTCAGTTGCAAATGTACACACAGATATCCTTTTATTTACCTAAAACTTACACATAACGTAATTATTTAAAGCCCGGGACACAGTGTTACCATGCGCGAACACCACAGGCGGGTGGACAGATGGAAAAAACACAGTATAGTAAACATGAAACGAGACTGAACTGCAGTCAAATCAAGACCTTATTAGTTGACCAACTTCTCATCTTTCCCCTCTTCTACTCTTCCCACTCGTTCTCTATTTAATCTAATCCTGCATCTGTGTTTATCCTAGACAAATGAATGAATGCGTGAGATAGGATCAAAGCGCATGGCTCGAATTAGACAGACGGATTTTGCTTCCACCCATCCCGTCACCTTTTTAATTTATTCCACACCTCTGTTCGTCATTAAAAGATGAAGGGATGCGTGAAGCTGAACTCGAAAGTAAAGGACCCAATAGTCAAAAAAAAAAAAAAAAAAAAAAATCTGTTTACATGCCCTTTGCAAGGAAGAGCAATTAAAACATGTTATACAAAGGGGGGGGTGGGGGGGGGCTTACAGATACGAGCCCCCGTATGATACCGGTTTACTTCCATCGTTCAAGCTGGCTAATTGGGGTTTATGAATCCAGTCTCTTGTTCGGGAGGATACGAATGACAAATTTTTGGGTAAAAATATTCCGCTCGTCCTTGTGCACAGAAGCAATGAATGAACAGGAGCAGGGTTGGCAATGGTCAAATCATTGATTTTTTTCATTAAAAAAGTCATGATTTAAAAAAAAATTTATTTGAAAGCAAACAAATTGAAAAATGTGGTTTGGAGGTTAATGAAAACTTGAGCATAACTATGCTGCATCTATTTATTTTGATATAAAGAAATTGCAAGTACGTACTTTAGGCCAGAACTGGAAACCTGAAGGATAAATCAATAGTAATTCTGTCATAAAATACATTTTGAGGAAGCAAATAAAAAACAAATAAATTAAAAAACCAAATAAATAAGCACGTCAAATAAATAAAAAATCTAAAAAATTGTTGATTTTTAAAATTTTATCTTATTTTCTAAAAAAAAAAAAATCGCCAATACTGAACAGGAGGCATATCTTTATTTGTATATATTCTGACGGCCTGGGTACGAAAGATGATGAGGGCGGTCTACGTTAAAAAGTGGTATTTCTTTAGTCTACAGAATGCCTACTGAAGAATAATCAAGATTAGTCATACGGCAATTCACTTTAATTACATGGCTACCAATATCATGCCCTTGTGGTAAGATCCGAGTTAGCACCATCAATGGACGAAACGAAAATGTTGTTACGTCCCGAGTAACATTTTGGTCTAACCATGAAAAGATAAGGAAATATGCATATAGTACCAAAGCCCTGAGAGGGAGAGTTACAAGTAGTTACAAGGATTAGGATGTCTCAAAGACTTGTTAGTCCATCCTAAGAGGAGCCATCGTGTGCTCACTTATCTCTGGGAGCAAGGTTTACTGTTCA
Source organism: Macrobrachium nipponense (assembly GCF_015104395.2). NCBI lineage: Eukaryota > Metazoa > Arthropoda > Malacostraca > Decapoda > Palaemonidae > Macrobrachium > Macrobrachium nipponense. The sequence continues at coordinate 3,581,198 of NC_061091.1, read as the reverse complement.
TCCACGGTAGAGAATGAGAGGAGAGAGGAGATGAGAGGGCATGAGAGAGAGAGAGAAGAGGAAAAGGAAATCTATAAAACTGGTGTGAATCTTCATCTGCTCCATTATAACAGAAGTCCTTGAGATAAAAAAAAAAAAAAAAAAAAAAAAAAATGGAGGATCCAAGAAATCTGGGATATAAGCCACACCGGACGCAAGAAATGGAGGATCCAAGAAATCTGGGATATAAGCCACACCGGAACGCAAAAGAAAATGGAGGATCCAAGAAAGAAATCTGGGATATAAGCCACACCGGACGCAAGAAATGGAGGATCAAGAAATCTGGGATATAAGCCACACCGGACGCAAGAAATGGAGGATCCATGAAATCTGGGATATAAGCCACACCGGACCGCAAGAAATGGAGGATCCAAGAAATCTGGGATATAAGCCACACCGGACGCAAGAAATGGAGGATCCAAGAAATCTGGGATATAAGCCACACCGGACGCAAGAAATGGCTGCAGTTCACTGAGGACTATTTGCAGCCACAGAAGCTTCCTGGTCCTTGAAATCTGTTAATCTTTACTTTTATTGGACTGATAATATTTATGATGATTTTCATTTCATTTCATGACACTTAGTTTTGATCATTCTTACACTGCTCGTCCAAGTATTCAGTCGTGGTTACACTGCAGAACTACTAATGTAGCCCTAAAGATAAGCTAAATGTTAATGTCTAAAACAGGTGTCAGCTTAAGGATTAATTGCTGCACGAGTTGCAACGGACACAGATACCAACTTTGCAGTCACACTTAATGAAAATAGACTGTACCAAAACGGTATACATACCTTCATAAATACATACACTATATATACATATGTTTGTGTCCGTGTGTGTGTGTTGTGTGTGCTTTTATCTTTATTGAGGCTTTTTTTGTGCCTCGATAATACCTCAATAAAGGCTAAAGGGCTCTGTATGGATTTCTATATATATATATAATATATATATATATATATATATATATATATATATATATATATATATATATATTGTAACATAAAAAAAAAAATTCGCTCTCTACGGTAAGGATTTACGAGGAGAATATATCAGGAAACAGTGACAACTCACTATAACTTAAAATGTACTTTAATAACAACTAGTAAGGAAATTAAAGTCACAAACAGAACATTAAACAAATTACGGACGCTTTAACACAAAAGCAAAGACTCGCTATACAGCACTTCATCAAGACTACTCATCACTAACATCACTGCATTTTTATACAGTATAATACCCAAGTCACAAAGCTTTACATCAACACAACATATAATTATATATAATATAGTTATATAGATATAATATATATGTATAATATTATAATATTATATATATAATATATATTATATATGATATATATGTATAATATATATTATATATATATTATATATATTATATATATATAGTATATATGTGTGTGTGTGTGTGTGTGTGTGTGTGTTACCACAGAGTATTCAGACGCGTCTTTGATCTCCGGTCCATGATGACATTTCCGTTACAATTAAACGGCTGAAATAGAATAATTCATTATGTGATTCAACATGTGACGGTCTATACTTCATAACTGCGTTCTTTGCGAAATTCTCCCGTTGCCATGGCAACGCATTCTCGAATGAAAGCCATTTCAAAGCAAACGCGACCTGTGATGGCATCCCAGACCTGTCAGTTAGGAGGAGTTTTTTTTCTTTCTTTTTTTATTTAGCCAAGTGTTTGATTGTTTGTTTGTTTATTCACTGATTTATTTTTTATGACGTTCGGTGTCTGATGTATCCAAAAATATTTAATTTTTTTTTATAACATATATTTTCTTTGTTATCAGACGCAACCATTTTTGCGGGTACGTATTTACAAATTATACTATCTTTTAGTAAACAAGGCGTGATCCGACATCCAGCTTACTCGGGGGTACGTGCTAAAATCTACAGTCAAATAGAGCGTTGTTTCACTCACAAAAATTAAAATAAATACTCTATATTTTATCAGAAATATAATATTTCAGTACTGTTTAAAACGCACATTATTTACTGTTTACATCTTCATTCTAATAAATAAATCATAAATACCCTATCCTAACATTCCTTCTTTCAGACCTTTTAGGCTTTCCTAACCCCGCACCCCCCAACCCCCCCCCCCCCCCCCCCCCCCCCCCCCCCCCCTCCCCCCCCCCCCCCCACCCCCCCCCCCCCCCCCCACCCCCCCCCCCCCCCCCCCCCCCCCCCCCCCCCCCACCCCCCCCCCCCCCCCCCCCCCCCCCCCCCCCAAGAACAACAACAGCAAAGTAATTCGTAGGCTTACTCCCCGAGTAGGCAAGAATCCAGAGCAGTGTTCCCATTCATAGTTATCAACTTTCCATGACTTCAGTCAACGGAAAATAAACAAGATATCAGGCGGCGAAGAGAGATCTACTATATCAGCTGCACGAGAAGTTTGTTCGTTTGTATGGTGCTTTATTACGTTGCATGGAACCAGTATGGTTGTTCAGCAACGGGACCAACGGCTTTATACGTGACTTCCGAACCACGTCGAGAGTGATGAACTTCTATTACCAGAAATACACATCTCTCACTCCTCAATGGAATGCACGAGAATCGAACCGGCGACCACCGGGTTGGGACGCCAACACCAAACCGACCACGCCACTGAGGCGCTTCTGCATGAGAAGTGTATGGAGTAGCATCCAGATTTGGACATAAGGTTCCTTGTTTCTCCCTCTCTCTCTCTCCTCTCTCTCTCTCTCTCTCTCTCTCTCTCTCTTTTTTGGACATAAGGTTCCTTGTTTCTCTCTTTCTCTCTTTTGGACATAAGGTTCCTTGTTTCCCTCTCTCTCTCTCTCTTTTTTTGACGTAAATTTCCTTGTCTCTCTATCTCTCTCTCTTTTTTGACGTAAATTTCCTTGTCTCTCTCTCTCTCTCTCTCGAAGAAATAAATTACGATATGACAACACAAAAGAAAATGCCGAAGAGGCTCTACCCAGATCTACACAATGACGGGAAAGAGGAAAAAATATACAAAAAAGACAAAGTCTGCAACCTTTTGAAAAGAGGGAATTGCAGATTTGGAGAAAAATGTTACTACAAACATCCTAAGGTATGCCACAACTATGAAATATATGGTAAATGTGCATACCTAGATGGCTATGAGGATGATTGCAGAGATCTACATCCAAAAATATGCAAAAACCAAAAAATAAAAGAAGGAAAAGATGTAAGTTCGACAAAAAAATGTAAATATATGCACCCTGTAGCCATGAAAAATAATCAAATAAATAACCAATCAAGTAATAAAATCCAAAATAAGAAAGAAACAAATAAAGAGAGGAATGAAGAATATCAGGTAAAAGAAAAAAGCAAGCCATCAACGAGATATGCAGACGGTGTCAGCAAAAAATTTCAATGCATCAGCTCCAAAGATTCTACTCAAGAGATAATAACTGTTTTTATTATGCAAGAGGATATTGCAGATATGGAGAAAATTGCAGATTCAGACATAAATGAATAATTATGATGAATGGAAGAAAACAAATATTATGGAAAAGTTGGATTTTTTTTAATGTCAGAATTTCTGGAAATGAAAAAAAAAACAAAAGAACAACATACCAGAACAGGAAAGAGACATGGAAAATCCTTCTAATTACCAATATTAAATGAAGGAGAAACACGCAAACCATCATAGTGATGAATGCGCAGGGTTTAGAGTTCGAGAACCCAAATTGAAAAGAAACCCACGAAAACCATATAGTGATGAAGCGCGGGTTTAGAGTTACGAGTAACCCAAATTGAAAAGAAAATAGATATAATGAATATAAGTGAAACCTGGTATTCCCAAGAGACTGGGAATGATGACAAATAAAAGGGTTCCAAACTTATAGAATCAGATAGAAAAAATAGGAATCAAGGGGAACCGCAATATATGGGAAAGACAAAAAACAAGGAAAAATATATGAGAAATATAGTAACTCAGAATGTGAACTAATAGCGGTAGAATTGAATCTGAAAAATTAATGAACATAGTAATATATAGACCTCCTAATACTAAAGAGTTTGACTTAATAATAGAAAAATTGGAATGATATATGTAGAAATCACAAGGACTGGACTATTCTCCTATCTGGAGACTTCAACTTCCTTTCCGCTAGACTGGAAACAAAGAACCGAATAGGAGATTGTGGATGTACTTATACATATAAAAAAGAGAGTAATAGTAGTGCAGAAGATAAGAGGCAATTCGAAAAGCTATTAGATATGCTACTAGAATACAACATTCAACAAATAAATCACCTGCCAACAAGAAAGGAAAATACTTTAGACTAGTATTTGTGAACGAGATGAATTATGTTAAAGAAATAATAGTTTATAATGCGAGTATTTCAGACCATAATGTCATAGAATTAACAGTCCATTCCAAAGCAAGTGAAAACAGAGATAAGCAGAAATGAAAAAGTGGGAAGGATATGGAAAATAAACAACTTCTACAGTAAAAAATATAAAATGGTCAGAAATAAATGAAGAATTAAACAAAGATTGGGATAACATTTTCGTAAGTGATGACATAAGGGTAAATACGGAGATATTATATAAAATATTAGAAAAAAAGTGGATAAATATATACCGAAGAAGAAAAGTAAACATCAGTCATGCATACCAAGAGACAGAAGGATCTTGTTCCAGAAAATCAGAAAGTGGAAAAAAGGTCTTGCAAAAGAAAAAAATGCATGGAAAGGTTATAGAACTAAAAAGTAGATAGAAAATGCAGAACAAAAAATTATACAATCAAAAGAAAATGAAAAACGGGACTTGGAAGAAAAAACCCTATTAAATATCAAGCAAATCCAAACCATTATACTCATATGCAAAGAAGATGAATAAAAGAAGAAGAAATAGAAAATAGGCTTTCTAAGAATTGAAGGGAGATTAACGAATGAAAAAAAGGAAATTTGCAACATATTGGCAGAACGATATAAGAGAGAATTCACCCCTAGAATAGATAATGAAGATAATGATATAGAAGTAAGGGATGAAAATAGTGAATATTTAGCTGACATAGATATTAATGAAGCTGATATTGTGCAGGCTATTAATGAAATTAAAAAATGGGGCTGCTGCAGGGCCTGATGGAGTGCCTGCTATTTTGTTAAAGAAAGTAGTTCATTCTATCGCAAAGCCACTTGCAATATTATTAAGACAAAGTGTAGATACAGGCAAGATTTATGATGAGCACAAATTAGCATATATTACCCCTACTTTCAAAAGTGGATCAAGACTAGAGGCAAGTAATTATAGGCCTGTGAGTCTAACATCACATATTATGAAAGTGTTATGAAAGGGTAATGAAGAAAAATATTATGAAACATTTAATAAAAAATAATTTGTTTAATAAAGGACAGCATGGTTTCGTACCCAGAAAAAGTACACAAACCCAACTGTTAGTCCACCGTGAGAACATATTCAAAAATATGAAAAACGGAAATGAAACAGATGTGGTTTATTTAGACTTTGCAAAAGCTTTTGACAAAGTAGACCATAATATTATTAGCGAAGAAAATTAGAAAAACACAATATCGTGGATAAAGTAGGAAGATGGTAAAGAATTTTTACACAACAGAAAACAGATAGTTATTGCAAACGACGAGAAATCGGATGAAGCCAAGGTAATATCCGGTGTGCCACCAAGGTACGGTGTTAGCTGCAATACTGTCTGTTATTATGATTGAAGACATAGACAGTAATGTTAAGGATTCGGTAGTGAGTAGTTTCGCAGATGACACAAGAATGAGCAGAGAAATTACTGTGATGAAGATTAGGAACGCTCTACAAAGAGACCTTAACAAAGTATATGATTGGGCAGAGGTAAATAGGATGGTATTTAACTCTGATAATTTGAATCAATAAATTATGGAGGACAGAGAAAGAAAGCTATATGCATATAGGGGACCTAATAATGAGACAATCACAAATAAGGAAGCAGTTAAAGACCTTGGGTGTGATATGAATAGGAACATGTTATGCAAGATCAAATAGCAATTCTGTTGGCAAAATGTAAAGCAAAAAAGGGAATGTTATTACGGCACTTCAAAACAAGAAAAAGTGAAAACATGATTATGCTTTATAAAACATATGTTCGTAGTCCACTGAATATTGCAATATGATATGGTACCCACACTATCAAAAGGATATTGCACAAATAGAGAGTGACAAAGGTCCTTTACAGCTAGAATAGAAGAAGTTAAAGACCTTGACTACTGGGAAAGACTACAATCCTTAAAATTATATAGTCTAGAAAGGAGAGAGAACGCTACATGATAATTCAGGCATGGAAACAGATAGAAGGAATAGCAGAAAATATCATGGAACTAAAAATATCAGAAAGAGCAAGCAGAGGTAGATTAATAGTGCCCAAAACTATACCAGGAAAAAATAAGGAAAGCACACAGGGACATTAATCCACTACGCACCAGCACGATAATGCAGCGTCTATTCAATGCGTTGCCAGCCTCATCTGAGGAATATATCAGGAGTGAGCGTAGATGTGTTTAAGAATAAGCTCGACAAATATCTAAACTGCATCCCAGACCATCCAAGATTGGAAGATGCAAAATATACCGGAAGATGTACTAGCAACTCTCTGGTTAGACATAGGGGAGGTGCCTCACACTGAGGGACCTGGGGCAACCCGAACAAGATGTAAGGTCTGTAAGGTAAGGTCTCTCTCTCTCTCTCTCTCTTTATAAATTCAATAGTCTTATTATGGGGGTTAACACTCCGTCATTCCATGACATCGGTGTCTACGAATTCGTTATATTATATATGAATATATATAATATATATATATATATATATATATATATATATATATATATATATATATACATAGATATATATATACTTATATATATGCATATCTAAAACTATAAAACAAAAAATATATATTTTTTAGTTTATATATATATATATATATATATTATATATTCTTATGTCAACTGGATATTTACTAGCTACGTGTTTATACGTTTACTGCGTATTTTTTATCTCTGACAGGTTAACCAATCAATTCCTTGGGTAAATGTTGTCGTTGTTGGTGGAGATCAAGCTGGCCTTATGCCAGCACGAGCTCTTTGCATATGTACCCACGACGTAAGTTCACATCTACGACGTCAAAGTATTCAGGGATCTTCCTATTCTGTCTGCGGTGTCATCGTTTGATCCCTTAACCTACCGAGCTCATAAGAGGTGGGGGGGGGGGGAGGAAGGGGGCTGAGTTAATAGTCCAGCAATTAATTCGGCGCCGTCAGACGCCTCAGCTACGACAATCCGACCTTCTGCTAGAGCTCCATTAGAGTTGTTTTTGCGTAAGCTGTACTACACGATTCCTTGTTTGGAGTTCCAATATGGAGTTTTCTTTGTGTCTCCTTCGTCTTGTTCCTAACTTTTTTTATATTAATGCATGGCGTGAATAAATATGTCTATGAATATTATGATAGTATGAATAACCCTATGAATGTTATGATAATGTGAAAAATCCTATCTTATTATAATATGAATATTTGTGAATATTATGATGATATGAATAGCACTATGAACATTATATAAATAATTTTATGAAAATTATGATACGAATAATTCTGTGAAGAATATGAAAATATGAATATTCATATGAGTATTTTATGAAGAGTCTGTGAATAATTCTGTGAAGATTATGATAATATAAATAGTCCTGTGAATATTACGATATGACTGATTTTATGAATATGATATGAATAATTCTGTGAATATTACGATAATATGAGTAATTCTATGTATATTATGATATGAATAACTTCATGAATATTACGATACGAATAATGTTATGAATGTAATACGAATAATTCTATGAATATTATGATAATCTGTATAATTGTACGAATATCATCATATTACGAAATATAATGATAATAATACAAAGGAAATGACCACGGCCTCCTTTTGCCTCATCACGAAAAAAAATATATATATATAATCGAACAGCGGGGAGAAAACACGATACAACTCCTGGAATTCATTCCCTCCCGTTTGTTCCCATGAAGGATCTGTCTGCAGCATCCGCTCTGTGCGTTATCCAACTCCGCCCTGATTTCACCTACGTTTCATCATCGAAGAGTCGCATCCGGTCGGAGGAATGAATATTGAACACCCTCGGTGACTTACACAACATAACGAGAGATTAATCTTTAAGCCCCACTAAAAAAATAATAATAAATAGATAAAAAAATAAAAAAAAAGTTAATTCCAAATTGAAATGAACTCTCTGGACGGGGCTATCCACGTGAGGTTCATCTCCGCACATCTGCCAAATCTACAATAACAACACCGCACATGTGTCAAATCTACAACTACAACAGAGATAAAATCATTTCTCCACTGACAGATACCAAATGTCATCTTTTTCGCTACGCAGAATCTTAGGTCAATTATGTAGGTTTACGATTGACAGTTTGTTTTATCCGAAAGCAAAAAATGGAATCAAAATTTCGATCAACATGGCAACTCATTTTAGCGCTGTTGCCACTTATTTTACTAACAGCTCCACGTGGCGTTTGAATCCACGGATAAGCCGTTAGATTCCCTCCAGAGGGGTGGGCGCGGGGGAGGGGGAGGGGGGGGGGGGGGGGGGGGACTTTCGTGGTCGAGGTATATGTCTGGAGGCATTTTTCCCAGTAGATACACACGCACACACACATATATCTATATATCGAGCTACAAATGTCCTTTAATATCTAATTCGCTCTACCTCGGAATTAAAAATATATATATATATGTATATATATATATATATATATATATATATATATATATATATATATATATATATATATATATATATAGTGCCAGTACTGGGCATTTTTTGGTCACTGTAATAACACTGCAGTTCCTTTAAGCATATAAAGCAGAAATACGAGACGATAAGAAGTAAAAAAAAAAAAAGCAAATTAAAACACAGGTAAATAAAGAATTCAGACAACTAAAATTTAAAATAACCAATACAAATAATGACAAGAAAGTCAATTAAACCAATAAAATCATCTATGCGAAGAAAAGGGAAAATATCTTCACAATTCTGAATAAGTTGGAAGCATGTATTACGTCAAAAGTAAAAGTTATAAAAAAAAAATAATAAAATAACAGCCTTGTTTATCCTCCGTTGTAACCGCCTCGCCTTCATCGGCGGGAAGATAGAATCTTAAAATACAGATCGACTTCGAAAGGCCATCAATCGAGAAAAAAAAATGGAAAAAAATATATAATAAACTATCAAAGAGTAAATCATACACGAAATCAATGGCTTTTTTATTTTTATTTTTTTTGTGTATGGTGATCTAAAGTTGAATGGAACCAGTGGCTATTCAGCAACGGAACCAACGGCTTTACGTGACTTCCGAACCACGTCAAGAGTGATGAACTTCCATCACCAGAAATACACATCTCTCACCCCTCAATGGAATGCCAGAGAATCGAACTCGCAGTCATCTAGGTGGCACGCCAGCACCATACTGACCAAGCCACTGGGGTGGTACGAAACCAATGACAACCACCACCGCGAAAAAAAGGACGATAACCAACAAGAGGCCAAACTGATCGAAACAGGGTCACCATCCATCACTTGTTCCAGTTCTATTCATAGTTCCACTGACGTCACTCAAAGGGCGATAGGTCTTTCTCTCTCGATGCGTCAGTCAGCGTTATGCAATGCGAACTTTGTATCATCATTAGCCGAAGTTTAACCGTGAATGGACGGCGTAATATAATTATAATGCGATTGAGTGTCTGCGAGCATTTGCGAGCGATTCGTATTGAGAAGGGCTAGCTCTCAAGCTCTGCATATAATGTAATTATATATACACATATTTGTATGGTTTTTTTTTTTTAATATATTATAATTAATATATCTATATATAATATAAGGTTATAAACTATTAATATATATGTAATTATATATATTCCCTTTTATTCTCTCCACGTAATTAAACCACTATAAAACTACACTCTGACCCGTCTTTCTCATTTATCGTTATATATATATATATATATATATATATATATATATATATATATATATATATATAATATATTTAAAACACGGTGTCCATAAAATCCCTGAAATCCATTAACAAATCCATGAATAATTATAATGGTATGGGACTGTATGGACACCCGTTTGTATTATATATATATATATATATATATATAATATATATATATATATATATATATATATATATATATATATATATATATATATATAACCTCCTTATTCAAGAATCTGTTTCATCTGTAAATGCGTTTTACGATGCAAAGGCGCGCTTGTACATTTTCCCTACCCATTCTTTCCTTTCGTATAAATAAATATTTGCTGAACAAAATCCAAATGGGAACATCTACCAACTCCCCGTCGCCCGATGTACGATAACGCTCCTCCGCAAGGCACTTTTTCTATTTTTAAATCGTAACTGTGTCTTTTTTTGTGCGTGCGCCCCCTGTTGTTATTTTTATGACATTTGTTTCCAGGCGTAGATGTTGCAAAATCGTTGGTTTTTTGAAATAATTATTTATCTCATTCTGTGGGCGTTAGTCGAGCTTTTTCGCGCACTCATAAATATATGTGTAGGGGCTGGCATACAAAGAATTCTAAAACAGACATAAGTCTTGTTGCTTTCGAGGATTTTATTTGCATACTTATCACATCCCAATTTTCCGTAATTCAGTAATACACACCCACACAGCACACACCACACACACACACAACACACACACACCCAACCACACACATATATATATATATATATTATATATATATATATACAACGACCCTACAAATCACTTAAAAAATAAAACATTACACTTCAGTGTCACTGAGAACTTCCTTACCACATCGACTTTTCAAATATTTCCCCCTCCCCACCCCGAAATATATATATATGATATATATATATGTATATATATATATATATATATATATATATATAATATATATATATATGTATATATAATATATATATATATATATATATATATATATATATATATATAAATCAGAATCAGGACGTACAGTGAGTGAAGAGCCTTTAACCACACAGCTATGGGTGTCTGTGTGTGTGTGTGTGTGCGTATGAACGTACGCGCATGCGTACCGACGACTGCCTTGTTTTTCCCCATATTGCCAGTAAGCAAAAGCAATATATACTAAGGTCGCGAAGAGAGGAAAAATTATGCACGAAACGATCACCGTGAGAGACGAAAATAACTGAAGAAATTCTTTTCTCCTCTTCCTCCCCTCTCCTCCTCTTCCCTTCCCTCCTCCACGGAGCGCGGGAATGCAATTTCCCGCCAGAATGAGTTGCCATGATGAAATCACTGCCAGACAGCGCCTTGCCGGGGAAAAGTTTTTATTGCATATTATTCGCGAAAGGTTCAAAGGCTTAAGTTAAGAGGGGGGGGGGGTGAGAATAAACACTCTTAGTCAAGAGTCTGCTAGAGATCTTTTTTTTATCTATATTTTTTATTGGTTTTCGTGGATTTTGGATGGTTACGATTATCCAGAATAGGATATTTCCAGTTTATCCGAGCGTGCGTGTGTTCACAAGAACATTAAAGTAACAACGTACAATTTAAGTGATCTTAATTTAACCAGACCACTGAGCTAATTAACAGCTCTCCTAGGGCTGACCCGAAGGATTAGATATTTGTACGTGGCTAGGAACCAATTGGTTACTTAGCAACGGGACTTACAGCATACTGTGGGATCCGAACCACAGTAAGAAATGAATGCCTATCACCAGAAATAAATTTCTGTGATTTCGCGTTGGCAGAGCGGGCGACCGAACTCAGACCATGAGATCGGTAGTTGAGCACGTAACTGACGTACAAGCCATGTGTATATATCTATATACACTATATGTGTTGTATTGTATTCCACATAGGAACATGAAAATGGTTCATCTCAGAAAATGCCCAACAGTTTCGTCCTCCAATGGACCTCTTTTTGGAGCGTTTATTAAGGTTTTGTCCTTAATAAACGCTCCAAGAAGAGGTCCACTGGAGAACGAAACTGTTGGGCATTTCCTGAGATAAACCATTTTCATTTTCCTGTGTGGAATACAACTGAATTATCTTATCTTCGTGCCTAAGATTACCAGTACTATATATATATATATATATATATATATATATATATATATATATATATATATATATATATATATATATATATATATATAAAGGTTTTCCTTCGCGGCAAAAACCTTTAATTTATACATAGCATCACGTTTATATACTTCGTGATCAAGTTATTAAATTTCATATATCATATATATATATATATATATATTATATATATATATATATATATAATATATATATGACCTGATCTCGGTCATTTGTGGGTTCGGGATATGAAGGAAAAAAACAGGAGAGAGATAAATTTACGTGCATGCAATAGAGGTCATGCAAAAATAATAATCGACGGAACGCTTAACACAGGTGTATTCTTCTTAGCTACACAGGTGGCCTTTAACTGTAAATATTACGTTAACTATGCTAGTGCACAACCGGACGGCAGGTTAGATTGTTATTGACACTACATGGTGACGCACGTCTTTGTGTGGCGGCCGACGGGAACGGGACTGCGGGGGCACTGGGCACTTGTGTGACCGTGTCTCGACCCAGTCAGTCTGTACTGTATGGGACCCGCTAACGAACTCATCTGACCGATGGTGCGGCCTGTTTCAAATGCCCCACACACACAGCATCGTTATGCAAGAAGCTGATTGGCTATTCTGGCTCCTAAGACACAAGGGCCAATCAAGAAGGGATATAGAGATGCTTGGCACTTTTGAAATGCCCAAGCCACGCCAACTTGTAACGTCTTTGGCAGTTGACTTGTTTTTGTTACACATACACACAGTATCACTTATAACGGTTTCACGGAACTTCAGACTATCACGGAAAAGGCATATTGAAAACTGTATTGAATCAGCTCATATATATATATATAGTATATATATATATATATATATATATATATATATATATATATATATATGTGTGTGTGGTGTGTGTGTGTGGTGTGTGTGTGTGTGTGTGTGTGTGTGTTTTGCATATCAGATTTCTTGGACGAGAACTATCAGTTCCATCCTCTTTTAATTCTCCGTGACGCAAATCAACCCGCCCCCCACCCCTCTGGGGCCGGAGATTAAAACGAACCCTTTCTCTTTGAAACCCTGGTATTGACTTATACATTTGAGGAAAGAGGTATAATGTTCTCGGCTCCCTTTATTCCACCTGATATCCAAAATCAATGGAGGCAGGTGGAGGAGACCAGGACTTCTAGAAAACTCTGGCTGGTTTTAAAATGTTAAAGGGAGCGTTTCCAATCTGATTAAATTAATGTTTTGTAAATAAAAACCGAAAACCTGCTCCCCTTTTTCTAGAGGTCTACATATCTCTAAGACCTACACATGAAATATTTTGTGAATGGGGCATATAAAATACAATTTTAAAACAGCTGTTTGATTTTCTTTCTCTCGGGTGCAACTATTAAACATTGTGTATTCTATCTCATAAAAGGAGCCCATAAAAACGGCAAAATATAGAAAGCAATTACTATATTTCAGAGACTGCTGTCTCCCTCTCTTCAGGTAAGTTCATTATTTATCTCAAGAGAGAGACAGCATGAGTCTCTGAAATATAGTATTACTTCCTATATTTTGGCGATTTTATGGGCTTCTTTTATTAGATGAAATTCTGTTGTAAAAGAACATTTTTACCAGTCATTATGCATTCTGAGTATTCTCGTTTAGCTAGCTAAAGAAAAAAAACTATAAATGATATTTTTGCAGATAAAGTATTACAAACGTGACTATACCTTATTTTGTAGGTCTGCTGTTTTGTAAGTTCAATGACACAAGATTGCCTGTGAACTATGACCTGTAACGATCAGCACAAAATACAATATCAGAGAATTATTTTGTCAAAAAACTGAACGAAGTTTACAAACTCCATTCAGGTGGAAATAGAAGCCTTAACATTTAATTAAAGTTAACTAAAAGTATAGACAGATAAAAGTATCTTTCGCTTCTTAAAAAAAAGAAGAAGCTTCTTTTTAAAAAACGCTTCAGTTGCTTCCAAGAAGCGGTAGTGTGAGGGTGCGTCCCATGGCTCCGGAAAGTTCTGCCAGATGCACGATTCATGGCTAACTTTAACCTTAGATAAAATGAAAACTACTGAGGCTAGAGGGCTGCAATTTGGTATGTTCGATGACTGGAGGGTGGATGATCAACGTACCAATTTGCAGCCCTCTAGCCTCGGTAGGTTTTAACGTCTGCTTAGGGCGGACGGACAGACAAAGCCGAGAAAAGTAAAGAGTACATGATATCCTAAATCTAACTCCAGATGGTAAATGGGACCCAAAAACATGCTCTTCTTAGGCGGGGGGGGGGGGGGGGGGGTGGGGGGGGGGGGGGGGGGGGGGGGGGGGGGGAGGTAAATAGAGAAACGAGTAAACCTAATAAGAATAAAAATACGAAGGCAATATCGCAGTGTCACATTCATGAATACAAGAAAACCATCTCAGAGGAAGATATGTATTGACGAGAAACTGGAAGAGATGAAAAAAGCTGGAATTGGAAAGGAAACAACAAAGGGGGAAAAAAGGTACGATAAAGAAGAAGAAGAGGAAGAAAAAAAAAAACACGACACTACATATTTTCCATTGTGACAAATTTTCTTTGTGGGTTTTTTGTTCCCCTTTCTTACTCTTTTGCGAATCCGTTGCCATGGTAACGGGCGGCGATTGCTTCCAAGGGTATCTATCGTTGGAAGTTGGAATATTTCCATTCCATCTGGGAATGGGAGGAGAGGGGGCGGGGCTGTTGTAAAGTGGAAAGGGGAAAACGGAGAAGAAGAAGAAAAAGAAGAAGAGGAAGAAGAGGAAGAAGAAGAAGAAGAAGAAGAAGAAGAAGAAAAAGAACCAAGAAGGTGAGGAAAGGTAACAGAATTTATTAAAGAGGATGAAGACGTTTAAAAGAAGAATGAGGAGGAGGTGAATGACAACTAAGAGGCAGATGAGTACGAAGAGGAGTGAGAAAATGAGTAAGAAGAGGAGGAAGACGAGTGGGAGGAGGAGTAGAGAGAGGAGGAAGACGAGTGGGAAGAGGAGTAGGGAGAGGAGGAAGACGAGTAAGAAAAAGAGTAAGAAGAGGAGGAGGACGAGTTGGAGGAGGAGTAGGGAGAGGAGGAAAACGAGTGAGAACATGAGCAAGAAGAGGAGGAGGACTGATCATAAGTAAGCTGGTGTCACAATTCCAAGGATCGCTAGCACTGTTGGGAGGAGTAGGAAGAGAGAGGAAAAAAAAAAATAAGACGACGAGTGGGACGAGAAGGAAGAAGAGGAGAAGGAGGAGGAGGAGAAAGAAGACTTGTAGGAATAGAGGCCAAGAGTCGGGAGTAACGTGTTGTTCGATTTCGTGGCTTTGGCTGCCCAGTAAATCACAGTGGCTGGAATGTTCAGTTCTCGATCTTGCCTTGAGATAAGCGGGACGCCATATCCCAAAAAAACTACCCATACAATTTTCTCGAAGATAATCTCATTATGTTTCCCACACCCAAATTACCAGCTGGCCACTACCTTCATTCTCAGCTAGGGGCATAGCAACAAAAAACCGGGGCTGGTGTAGTACTAGCATATACATCTCGGGAATTTGTGTTCATTGGACTGTGAACGAATGGCGTTGTTGTAGTAGACCTGCGTGATGCAGAGATGGGTGGGCGAGTGAGTGAGGCGACGGAACGTGGTGTCATTGTGTCCCTGAGCTGGCCAAGTATGTTATTTTGCCAGAAAAAAAAAAAAAAAAAAAAAAAAAAAAAAAAAAAAACAAAAAAAAAAAAAAAAAAAAAAAAAAAAAAAAAAAAAAAACAAGGAGACTCAATGGATTTCTTTCCCCTTAATACTTATCATGACAATTAGTTCGCCATTAATGGCAGGTGATATTTCGAGAAGTGGAATACCGATTCAAATGCAAGATGGAGAAGGATGACTGGGTTGTTTCGCCGTTGTTTCAGCGAAGCAACGAACCATTTACAAAACAGCGTGCGAATAAATCAAGCGCTAAAAGCGGACAGCAGTAGAGAAATGACATGGTTGGTGTCTGATCGTCTATATATTCAATTCCAAGCTTTCAGTACACCCTCAGTATACCACGTATCATCACGAACTATGTAGCATCATGATGCTCACGTCTCATCATATACCAAATATATCGTCAATGACGAAATGTCTTCCTGACCCATCTAAGGACAGCGTAACGCCAAAGGTTGAAATAAAAATAAAAATGCGAAAAACTTATGAAATCATCGCAACTTCGGTAGAGAGCTTTCTTAATGAAAAATAAGAGGTTTTAAAAAGTGCCACGAAAGAAAAAAATATATATATAAAACTTGACTCTTGAAGGCAGTAGAAACGCGAGGATTATGCATAACATATATATCTATATATAGATATATAATATATTATATCTATAATATATAATATAATAGTATATAATATTTATATAATAATCACATAACATACATTACATATACATATGTATATGTATGTGTGTGTATATCAGACATCAAATTCCCACTTTCCTCCAGTTTAACGCTCCCCATTTCAAGTTTATAATTGCATTAGATTGAATTCGGATTCCAACGGCGGAACTCGAAGTTCAAATTATCATTTTCGTATTTACACTGGCGGGTTCCGCCGCCCGGTATATTAAGCAGCCGTGGGTAGGCGCCCGTGGGCGTGAGCGGGAGACATCCCGTCCCGTTCAAGCGGGGGTTGAATCATGTCCTTTCTTCGTATGCTGATTCATGTTCGACTTTGTTGTTGTTGTGGTTGGGGGGGGAGGAAAGGTCTATGGAAAAAGGTGTTCTTACCGGCTGCTTTACTAGCAAGAGCCCGTGTTGGCATAAGGTCAGGTAAATCTAAAACAAAAGGGGTTTCGCATTCAGGTATAGAGACGTGAATTTTAGGATAAGATATTTATGATTTATTTATTATAATGAAGATGTAAAAAATAAATAAATAAATAATGTGCAAGTTAAACAGTACAGATCAATTATTTCTAATAAAATATAGCGTATTTATTTGAATTCTCGTTGGGTGAAACAAGGCTCTATTTGACCGTAGGTTTTAGTATGTTTTATTTCATATGCTGATTAATTTAAAGTATGTCTCTGCTCGATCATATATATATATATATATATATATATATATATATATATATATATATATATAAGATATATATATAAAATGGGTATATGCGCGCGCAGAGTCCCACTAATAATATAAATGTATATTCTGCTCTGCTAACGTAAGCAAGAACAACATGGTGATTGTGCCAAAACTGCAATAATTCTAACCAAACTTTTATACGGAACGTCAGAAGTGAACAAAAGCGGCCACACATTATATATATAAATAATTAGATAAGTATTTATTTATTTGTTTATTTTTTTTATTCCCGGGAATTCGTATGGGCGGTGCATTATCAAATTCCGCGGATTGCACAGTTTTGAAGAGACAAAGAGGCTCGTTCGAACAATGGCAGTTATTCGGGACGGTTTGATACGAGAAATGAAAAGGAGAGAGAGAGAGAGAGAGAGTTACAAGGGTTAGAATGTCTCAAAGACTTGTTAGTCCATCCGAGGAGACATCGTGTGCAGAGAGAGAGAGAAGCGAAGAAGAAGAAGGGAGAGAAGAGAGAGACGAGAGAGAGAGAGAGCATAAAAAAAAAAGAGGAGAGAGATGAGAGGAAGAAGTGAAAAGAGAAAGAAGGTGAGTGAAAAAAGCACCATCGAGAGAGAGAGAGAGAGAGAGAGAGGACGAGGGGAAACTAGAGAAAGGGAGAAAGAGAGTAGAGAGTGAAGAGAGAGAGAATCTACCAATACCCCTTTAACATTTGTAATGTTGTGGGAGGTTTCTCTAAATGAACATGACAGCGATTTTGCGTCACATAAGTTAAAAAAAAAAAAAAAAAAAAAAAAGTCGGGGAAAAACATAAATAGAAACGTTCAGTACAAAAGGGTTACTGAATCGAGTCCCTTTTATGGAAGATTAACGCAGTTTATATATATATATATATATATATATATATATATATATATATATATATATATATATATATATATATACAGAGAATCGGGCGAGTACTACTTTCTTGGGCCACCTCCCGATGATGAGAGAGAGAGAGAGAGACGAGAGAGAGAAGAGGCGAGAGATGAGGAGAGAGAGAGAGTCTGGTAAAACAATGAAAGGCCTTGTAAAAGGAATATTAAAAAACCCTATCGTGTGTTATCCCTTCTTCTGTTATGAAACAATGACATTATTATTATTTTTTCAATTTTTTTTATTTTTATTATTTTAATTATGTTTAATAGCTTTATGTTATTTCAATTTTTATACTTTTCACATTTTAATTGTTTTATTCAAATTTCTATTAGTTTTCGAAGACCGTGTTTGAATTCCAAAATCAGTTTTGAAAAACTTCATACACGAAGGAATCCCAGTATATCGAGAATGGCAATGTTTTTCTCATTACTACCACACTCCCCACGCATCTTGAAAATGGTCGTAAGAATAAAATCTAGAAGTCTGGGAACAGAACGAAACTGAGCGACTGCCGGAGTCGTCGGCGAAACCCACCCCCCCCCCCAAACAACTCCCCCCTGCCCCATCCCCCGCCTCTGCCTCCTCTCCTCCTCCTCCTCACCGGTTTCTCAGAAAGATCACCCACCAACCCCTCCGCCCTATTCCCCCAACCGGGTAGCCTGCCTTTCTTTCTCTGGAATAAAAAGAAACATTTAATTCCACGTCCTCCGCAAGGTCCCCCCCCCCCCCCCCCCCCACACAACACCCTCTCCGGGCCCGCACAGCATTTTTTAACATCAATGAAATTTGCCGGAATTTCATTATCGACATATCGGTTTCCCGAGCCCCAGGAGGCAAAGGAGACGGTATGTGTATGGGGTTAGGGAGAGGGGGGCCATTATTGGGGAGAGAATCCCGTAGATGTTCTAGTTCTACATTCTAAGGCTGTTCTAGGACTGGAATTAAGTATACCTTTATAACCAGACCACCGAGAGCTGGTTATCAGCTCTCCTAGGGCTGGCTCGAAGGATTTTTTTTTTTTTTACGTGGCTAGGAACCAATTGGTTACTTAGCGACGGGACCTACAGCGACCTACAGCTTATTGTGGGATCCGAACCACATTATAAATCTTTAATCTTTAATCGCCAGAAATAAATTCACCTAGCCCCGCACTGGCAGCAGCGGGAAGCGAACTCGGTCTACCAGATTGATAGGCGAGTGCGCAACCCCACTCGTCCAATGGGGAGCTCTAGGACTGGATTGGAAAAGATAGAGTTTAAGCTCAAGGCCAAGCACTGGGACCTATGAGGTTATTCAGCGCTGAAACGGAAATTGACAATAAAAGATTTGAAAGGTGTAACAGGAGCAAAACCTCAAAGCAACTGCACTATGAATCAATTGTTGGGTGGAAAGCAAGATGGAAGAAAGAGAATATAAAAGGAGGTACAGTAAAAGGAACGAAAGGGGTTGCAGATAGGGGCCGAAGGCACGCTGCAAGGAACCTTGAGGAATGCCTACGGTTTTGTTTGTTTGTTTGTTCTGATTTCCCCATCAGTGCATGGTCTCCAACGACTCATTGACACTTGCCGCCAATATGCAGAGGAATTTGATATAATCTACAACGAAACCAAGACCCAGTGGATGTCGCTGCTCCCGAGATCGCTTAAGCATATTGCAGAACCACAAATTTTCCTCGGAAACCATCGGCTGGAATTTGAGCACAAATTTCCGTATTTGGGTCACATTATCACCGACGACTTAAAAGATACGGCAGACATTGAACAGAGGCATCGTAAACTATGAGCAACTGGCAACATGATTGCAAGGAGGTTTGCCTTCTGTCACCGAGACGAGAAACTGCCGCTCTTCCGCTCGTACTGCTACAGTATCTATGGGTGTTCCCTCTGGACGAACTATACCCGAGAGACCATGAGACGTATCACTGTTGTGCACAATGACATTCTGAGACGCCTCACAAACACTCCACGCTACCACTCCGCCACACAGATGTTCTTAGAAAACCACCTGGACAATTTAAAAATCATTGTAAGGCGAACAATGTCCAGTCTGGTAACCCGAGTGAGAAACAGCAGCAACTCGCTCATACAAAGCATCCTAAGGAGTGAAGCAAGAAGATCTAAATTGTGGGAAAGATGGGAAAATGAGGCCTTTGTCCCCTAAAGGACTTAATCTCTGTATTGGCAAGATGTCATCTGCAGATTTTGTCATTATCATATTTATTGCTGACATTTTATTTTTTCATTATTACTGTGATTACTATCAAGTTAAAGTTTTTTTCTACATTCAACTTTCGAATTTAGCCCTATGGACCTGACTACTGTAACCACCTAAGGTCTCTAGTTGAAATTTAAGTTATATAATCTGTGAACTAACTGTTATAACTCTCAATGCATTTTTTCTTCTCACCAATATTATTACTGTTATTACCAGTATTATGATTACTATCTTTTATAATACCTCTGCTATTCTGTGGATAAGTGCTGATCATTCATTTTTCTTATCATGTTGTCTCAAATATCTAGATTGTGCATGTTACTTTTGTATTTTGTATATTCATTGTATATGGCCCTGAGCTGAAATAAAGGATATTATTATTATTATTATTATTATTATTAACGTTGTATGGAACCAGCAGTGGTTGTTCAGCAACGGAACCAACGGCTTCACGTGACTTCCGAACCACGTCGAGAGTGAACTTCTATCACCAGAAATACACATCTCTTACCCCTTAGTGTCATGGCCGAGAATCGAACTCGCGGCCACCGAGGTTGCAGGTCAAGACCATACCGATCACGCCACTGAGGCGCTGAATGCCTACGGGGTACCGTATGAGGTGCACTGACGGCACTACCACCTCCCCCCTACGGAGTTTGTGTGTCTAACGAAGCAAGCAACGGAAAACCTCCCACGGGACCCTGAGCACATCTCCCATCATTAGTTGCGACAAAAACTATATTTGGAATTTTGATTAATACCTGAATGTTTGCGACCAGGCCCTTTGTGTGGACGGCTTTAGCATCGCTAATTAGCGACAAGAGGCGAACAGTGTAGAGAGAGAGAGAGAGAGAGAGAGAGAGAGAGAGAGAGAGAGAGAGAGAGAGAGAGAGTCACTCAAAATGATCGCAAGACAGAGACGGGGTATCCGTGGTATATTTCATATATGCTATATGACTTCGTAGTGGAGACAAATACTCGCATATCATTATGATTATGACTGGGTGTGTGTATTTGTTCAGAGAAATATGTATTATATAAATATCAATTGGAAGGACACCCACATGTCTCTCGCTATCTGAATACCTACTAATTATGTCAATTTTAAGTGTCATAATACAAAGGTATCACCAGAGAGCTGATTCCTAATCACCAATCCAGCAGGAGTTAGTAACAGTGATTATATATTATATATATATATATATATATATATATATATATATATATATATATATATATATATTGTATGTTATATAATGTGTATATTAATGTTGTATCTATATATATATAGATATAATAATATCTATATATATATTTATATATCATATATAAAAATTTATATATATATATCTAGTATGCTTTTCATTCCTGGTTGGATCGCCAGAATAGTCTAATTACCAAGTACTTGATTTACCTGCCCAGGAGTCAAACGCAGGAGCAAAATTTTGGTTGTGCGTATAAAACCGACATCCTATTCTGGGTACGTAGAAATACGCACAAAAGCACTAAAACTGCCAAGGACTCGGGAGATTACGATGCTCCTACAACGCCGTTATTCCTTCGTCCTTGAAAGACCTCTTGCGTTGTCAGTGGTGGTCAGTTGCTCGGAAACCGGAGAATGGGTCGAGTTTCGTCATCAGAGTTTTAAGGTAAAATAAGTTCCTGATGTTTCCTGTCGGTAATTTAGTGATCTAAAAAAAAGGGTATGTATGCCAAATTGTTTGGCTATTATGGAGATCTGGTGTGTTTATTATTATTTTTTTTGGTTTATAGTGAAAATTAGCATTCGTTTTAGCAGAACAGTTTAGACTACAGTGTCACTGTTGCTCGGTTTGTTGATATATTTTTTATTATTTATTTTTTTTATTTTTTTCTATTTTTTTAAAGAGCAGTGCGCATCACGTTCCAGTCATACTAAGGTTTGGAAAATAGGATGGTGTTTTAAATCACAGCGTCCAGATTGTTCAAAGTTTGTTTTTTTTTATTTACGTAAAAGTAAAACCTATGGCCAATTTTTTTCACAAAAAGTTTTGACAGGATGGATTTTTTTTCTTAGAAACTAAGCATCAAATGCTTCCCCCCCACCCCACATCAAAATACCCACTCCACGGAGAACCAAATGAGTTCTAAAGCAGGGCCTTAACTAATACAGGAAAGGAATTGCTTCGGTTCAGCTGCAAAGTTTGCTAATCTCCCTAAGTCGTATCTGATACACATCAAGGTAATTCTAAGCCCTCATTCCGCGGTAAAGTAGACAATGGCAGTTGACGTTTTCCTACGTTATTTTACCTACTGAACAAGAATTTAAAGTAATATTTATTCGAACGACTGTAATGAACCCCCAGGGGCCAGTACTAAACACGGCAAAATACATTGGACGCCCCAATCCCTAGCAGGTGTCGTATCCGCGGTTACGTTACGACATCCTCTAGGGATTGGGGCGTCCAATGTATTTCGCCGTGTTTAGTACTGGCCCCTGGGTTTAATTACAGTCGTCCGAATAAATATTACTTTAGATTCTTGTTCAGTAAGTAAAATAACGTAGGAAAACGTCAACTGCCATAGTCTACTTTACCGCGGAATGAGGGCTTAGAATTACCTTAGTGTGATCTGGACATCACACACCACTGGAAGCCTGGCAATAATAGGGAAGCATTTGGCGAAGTCTCGAATTGTGAACACCTTTACATTCACTTATGGGTAATCCTAGGCAATAATCCCACAAGGACTGCAAGGAACGGGCTCGCGAGTACGAAAGTCTCCAGGGATTGGGGTGTCAAATGTATTTCGCTGTGTTCAGTACTGGCCCCTGGGGCTTAATTACAGTCAACCCCACAAAAATAATGGTAAAGTCTTCATAAGGAACCCTAATACTGTAGGAAACTGTAATTTCCAAAGAAATACCCGACATGGAGTTATGACTTACATCTACCAATCCATTTATAGGCTTATGCTTATCTGGCATTGGCATTTTTATGCGAGGCACTATAGGGATTTATAGATGTTGGAGAACCTGAAGCCCCCCTCCATACAAGGGATAGACAGAAAGGGCACACTGATTTGCCCATAATTCTCTTGCATTTCTACAGTGTTACCAGATCAAACAGTCCAAGGCAGGCAGTAGGTGCACGCAGGCAAACTTTAGACTTGGACCACTCTCGTGATTGCCATCCACCCACAAAATTAGTAATGGCGTCTGCCCGACGTGCATTTGCCCTTCATGTGGAAGGTGCTTTTAGCATTAGTTGCAGCATCACTTCAGCCCCAAGCCACACCAGCTTTTTGGCCTATTACCTTTACCCCCATTCCATTCTTGACTCCTGCTGACCCACTACTTCCTGTTCCTCCTTTTCACTGTCTTTGCACTAAATGGACTGACAGCCCATATGTTACGAAAGGGGGCTAGCTCAGGTAAGTGCACAAGGAGATACGGGTGGGTTCGAGCAAGGATGGTGCAGATTCACTCAAGGATCAAGTTAGTAATCCTGAAGGATCAAGTTAGTAATCCTGAAGGATCAAGTTAGTAATCCTGAAGAATAGAACTAAGCTGAGCTATGTAATGATGGGCAGGTTATGATATGTACAGTACATTGAGGTAATGTGCTTAATGCTGGTGCATATTCGTATCAAGTTATGAATGGTGAACATATCAGGAAGTGGGCTGCATATTTTTTGTGTACAAGTCAATGGTTTTTAATTGAGGGTGAGCTGAAAGCTCATACTTTGTTTTTTGTAGGTCTGGCATGAACTCCCAAACCACTAAATAAATTTCTACCAGACTTGGCACAAAGCAGCCAGAGTCGGAGGAGATTCAAGTATGTTCCATTGGAGGCCACTTCCACTGGGAGACAAAGTGAGACAAAGTGGAACAAAGTGTTCTCTAGAACTGCTAGACCAGAAATTATGGACCTTGCAAGGAAAGTGTTTTAATGGAATGCCTAATGATAAGCTTTGGATTTCTGGGACAGGGTATTATTCAAAATTTCACAGATCTAGTAAAATTTTTAAAACTTGAAACATAAGGCTTCCAGTCCAAAAATTTAATTGGAAATCATGCTCGCGTAACATGTGAAGTTCAAATCTTCTAAGAAAGAGCAACGTGGAACCATAATAGCAGTCCGAAATTTACTTAAGGTATAATAAAATCTTAAAACCTATGGTCTTCACTCATAGCACAGGCTAAAGCCATAACCAGCACATGACTGGCGCTGCTTGATCCTAGAGCAATTTCTTTAAAGTGTTTTTTCAGGTTTTATGTTCTCATTAATTCATTTCACACATACTGTTAATAGGACAAAGAATGCTGAGACTGAGGTTAATGACCACTTTTCATGTATTTTTTTTTCTAGGTACTTTATGTTAGCCTAATGGAACAGGGAGAGACTAGCACAGCAGAGCCATCTGATGATTCAAGGCCAACTGAAAATCCAGTAGCAGTAGGTGATTCAGTGGCAGCTGATGCTGCAGGCGCTGTAGATATGCCAGGGGCATCTGAAGCTCCAGAGACAACTGACACCACAATGCCTGCTAATGTTACTGGGATTGTTGTCCATCTGGTGTCTTCTGACAGTTCAGGGCCTTCTGAGCCTGCTGATAATGTGGAAACATCGAGCAACTTGGCAGCTGTCAATGCGAACCCTACCAGCAGCGTGAAACCTGCTGTTATTTTAAGGTCTTCTGGCAGCAACACTCAAGATAGACCGAAGCAGAAACTTTCACGGGCAACACGGTCCATGCCGTTAACAGGTACACCCTACAGGTACTTGCCCGAGAACTCTAATTTGAGTGAGAAGAAGTTGAAATCCAGCCTGAAGCGTAGGACAGTCTGTGGTGCAACACCTATTGCTGTAAGTTTAGTTGAAGGAAGTTTTAAAGTTTTGGGTGCATCTTCTTTCTATTGATGTGATGAGCTTTGTCTAAACATAGCTTCTCGAGTCTTGTTAAGAATGCTCATGGGAGAATAATGTGCTATTGCTTTATTTTACGTTGACTCTACCAGCAAGAACTACTAGGACGGTTTTTAACATTGACTAACTCTTTACAAAAAAATTATGAGCAATGAGTTAAGTGAATTTTAAGTCTTTCTTAAAAGTAACTGGAAATACGTGTATTGCAGGCTTAAAGCACTTTAAAATTTTTCCATATTAATTACAGGATAATCTGGAGGAGGAGTTCAAGGCACTAGCCCTCGGAAAAATCCCAATAGCTTTACAAGACAGTTCCTTTCAGGTTAGTGATATTTTTAGTGGATCTTAAACCCGCAATATCTTTTGAGTACAGTCTAAATGTCGAAATATGATACTGAAGCCTTCACTTTGAATCTATTTGCCTTCGTATACAATTGTATGAATAGTGAGTAACAACTTTGCTGAGATTGTGCATACAATAACATACCTGCAACAATTCTTTTTCTTATCGGTATTCCAAAAGCATGTCTGAAACCATCTGGTTTTGGTGGTTGTGCAAGATGAACACACACGACTGCTTGAAGTAAACCCACAACTTGTTTCTGCTTTATGAGAAACATGGATGGCTGTGGCTTGGAATATCATGTTGGCACACACAAATGGATGGAGTGACAGCTGACAGCTAACAATTCGTGTCTCAAATCTTTCAGATCACTGTGAAAGGTAAACTTGCAAAAAGTGCCTGCAGTAAAGCTGGATCGGAGAAAAACTTGGATCACTCGGAAGGATGCTCTGCAGGGGCAAGCAATGGGGATACGGTAGGAGATTTGGAAATTTAATCCTAAGTACAGAAACTGTTGGAATTTAGAAGTCATAGTTTTCCAAGTGGTTTGGGGTTTTCCTCCAACATCTAAAATTATCTTGGGATTTTAATACCATGTCTCAAAAGTGTGGAGTTCTTCAATCCGCAGTGGTAGTGTTTCGCCATTTTGAGGCAAACTATATTTTGCAGGTATGGTAAAGGATGAATTTTTAAGAACTGCAAATTGACTCCGCTTAGTTTTAGTATCTATTTACATGCGAGTGCTAGTCAAAGTCCCAACATTCATCTAAATTCCATTGTGTGGCTGTAAAAGCCGAATTCCTACATAATGTTAGACTGTACAAGATACGGTACACAAATAACTAATCTTTTCTGTGAATAGAACAGAAATAGTTCTTATGCAGTTGAAGTAGACCTATTACCACAACTTAAAATTTTCTTGTTAGAGCATTTGGGCAGGCTGAATCACTGCAAACTAAATAGACTGAAATTGCATTTGAAAATAAGACATACAACACATGGGAAAAAAAGTGCTCGATAATGTTGGCTGGGTTCCCGTGGGCAGCAGAAGTTAGATTACCCAGACCAACCTGGACGAGGATCACAAAAGGAAGGCGGAGATAGTTGAGCTCTGTGATAAAACACAGACAGTTAAGATGTGGCATGCAGAGGCCCTTGTGGTCATGCATCTTTGGAGGGAATGCTAGTAACTTTATCTAAATAACAGAGCCATCCTCATGGTGCTTAGGAAAATTTGTCCTCCAGCTGACTTTGTCAATTTGTCACAGTTGGGGAGTTTTAGTAAAGTTTTTAACCTAATACTGTTGCCTGTGTTCCAGTTACACAAGTCATTTTAAATGGCAAGCCCTTGGAATCTGTTTTCAAGGAAAAAGCCCAAATGTGATTTCGTAAATGTTTCTTTTAACTTTTCAAGGTACTATTGATAAGTTGGTCTTGTTCTCTGTCAGAACACTCTTCATCAGAATGTTCTCCTTCCACTTACATCATTAAACCATTCTGAGACCAATTTGGACTCTGTCCATATCTTTGGGAAAAAATAAATTAACCTGAAGGCTTCTATTTTTGTTTCCATGAATTTACAGGACAGCACCGGAGGAGAGGGAAAGGAGGACATATTACAGATCCTACTGAATAACTTTCACGTAAGTTAACAGTGCTTTTGCTATTATGTACTGGAAGGTTTGAGTTATGTTCTGGTCCCTAGAAATGCCAAGCACCTTCAGCTTTGCAGTAGTTTCTTTCAAATCATGCTAATGAACTAAATTGATAACTTTTATATTGAATTTATTCAACTTATCTTCCAGGGACATGGAAGGGAACATTTCCAGACTTTGGTTCCACAAATAGGCGTCATTCCAGATGTGGTAGAGTACAAGGTGCGGTTCAAAACACTTTTAGGATTACTTAAAAGATTTGTTCAAATTCTGACTTGACATTAACACAGTCTCTCTGGAGAATGGTTAATCCATTTGTGACATGGCAATCACTTGATCTCGAAGTGAGTGAATTCAAGTAATTCTCTCATTTCTTTGGAATATTTTTCTTAAAATTTTACCTTTTAACTTTTAATATTAAGCCATTATCACAATGCCCTAAGTTTTTAATATCAAGGATGCTGCCTTACTAGTTTTGATAACTTGAACACAAGCAGAGGTCAGTCTGGTTATTTATGATTCTCTATTAGTTCCTTAACATATTTCTCACTATATTTTCTACAATGTTGGTCAGTTTTACAATCATGAAGGCTCATTTCAAGTCTTAATTTGAACATAATGTTTCGCCATTTTTCCAGGCCCATGAGTCTTACGACGTTAGTCTTGACAACCTAATCATGCAAAACCAAGAAGAAAAGTCTTGCATGTGGGTCCCACAGAATGCTTACAGCATAGACTTTACACAAGACGATTACGAGGAGAACTATTTCATTTCGCATATCGTCCACATTGATGAGTATCGTGAAATGAGGAAGGCCAAAAGTCTGCTGCCCAAACCGATAGAGGCAGAGATGGACAACACCAGTTTGAGTGGGATGGAAGGCGCTTGGTTTCGGATGCGCCCACCCCACGGGCACAATAAATATGGATGTGCGAGTCTGGACATCACCCTGCACAGACTTGTGGTCTACTACCTGCTGACAGGTCGGTTCAAAATGTACCTGGCGGAAGTTTTCCAGTCGCCAACGAAGTGCGTCAGTCGCCTCGTCATGGCCAAGAAAACAGACCAAGATATTCCCGCCAAATGGGCGGGCTTCGAGCTCTACAACCCCGGCGGTCCTTGGTTTGTGGTGAAGGACATGGCGCAAGGTAGCATCTCACACAAGTTCCCGCGCTTCATCAGAGGTTTCGGTTCCCGTGACCGCCATCCAGTTGAGCACGAGGTCGAGGTCTTTTTCAAGTTCGACGAGGGCTTCTTCAAGAAGGTTTTCACGAGGATGGACATGTTGCCGGTGTCCCACGTCTTGGCGAATGGCGGCGAGGAAGGCATGTGTCAGAAGTACAGATCTGGAGACCGCGCGGCGTGGGTTTTATGTCCGTCGCCCCTGTCGGTGACGGAATCCTATTTGGAGATGGGGGACATTGACGAGGAGTTCTGGGACTGAAATGCCTCGTCAGTTTCTAACGCAAGGTCGCCTGGCAAATGAAATGGTGCACAAGGTCAATCTGCATCGAAAGGGAGATGAGGAAATAGCACAACAAACAACCTCCATATGATTTTGAAGTAGATACAAATGAAGAACTCCGTTCTACGTCAAATTCAAAATTGCTTGTAAATAAGTAGCATTTTTGTTAAGTTTTAAGTATTTATGCAAAACTGTCATAAGCCCCTGAAAATGGTACCGTGATAAACCGAGAAGTGCATGGGTGTGTAATGGACTAATGTAAAATGTTAGTGAAAATAGACTACTTTATATTTTTAACTTATTTAATGCCAAATTCAACTATAGCTGAAGGTAACTATCAAGGCGTCAAGGTCTGTTTTTGGTCAACTTACTACCTGCTTACTGTATTAATTGCAAAATTATGAATCTTTGCCTCACTTGAGGTTTTCTGATTTTTAAAACAAATTTTTAGCTACGCTCTTTGGAAATTTATCAAATTTAAATGTGCATTAGTTATGTTATGAGCAGGGAGAAAGTAAATCTAATATTGTCTACACAGCCTATTATTTCCTTAAGCCATTGGCAAGTGGTTAAAAGTCTCCAAAAACAACTTCGCTTACAACAAGGCGTGATCTGATCTCCGACTTACTTGGGAAGCGTGCAAGATTTTCTCATCGCGCATTCAAGTTGTAAACTTGATATTCCTAACTTTTAATGCAAATTAAAACTTACTAAGATCTATGGCCAAATAGAGCCTTGTTTCACCAACGAAAATTAGAATAAATACGCTGTATTTTATTAGAAATAATTTTTCTGCACTGTAACATGCACTTTATTAATTTTTTCATATTGTCATTCTAATCATAAATGTCCTATCCTAAATTCCTGTATGATTAACTGGATGCAAAACTCCTTTTTTGGACCTACTTAGGCTCTTCCATAACCCTTTGATATCCCCCCCACCAACAGCAGCAAAGTAGTTTATAGGCTTACTCCCCGAGTAATCCAAAGGCTGGACATTTTAAAATTCAGTAGACAATCTGCAAATTATTCCAATCATCAAGGTTACTACATTGATCTTACCTGTTTGGAGTGTTGCTTGGGTTTGGGGAGTTGCTAATGTCTCGAGAAAAGACTAAGCTAAATAGCTGGCTAAAGGCCCATTCACACGGTCGAGAAAGCTCGACGAACTCTGTTCGATGTGACATCAGAAGTGGAGAAACCGCGGGTAAAGGTGCATTCACATGGTCGAACAATGTCCGACGGACAAACATTACCATATCATAGGTGAAGCAGGATAACGTCAAGCGTTGAAACGATGGAAGTAGATCTGGCAACAAACTGTGGTACCAGATGAGGTTTTATACCACTGTTTTTACTCTGCTCACAAGGCAAAGACCGGCAGACAATTTTTAATTGGTAATAATGTTTGTCCGTCGGACATTGTTCTGACTTTTCCAGCTTCTGACATAACATTGAGCAAAGCTCGACCATGTGGAAAGGGCTTAAGAACTAAAGCGGCAACTTCTGTTTGAGGTCTGGTTATCTGACAAAATTCTTGTTTATTCAATAAGCAGTATACGAATAGTTCACTGATTTATGAATATTTCGCTGATTTAAAAGCCAATCTTGGGCTTACGAAAAACACTTGCCCATTTTTAGCTTGCTTACATAACGAGGCAGCTTTTGAGAGCATAATTTAATTCTGACATTGTTCTGCACTGAAATTGGAAAATCCTGGAATTTCCTTTGTAACCTCTTGGTAATAGTCTAAAAAATGTTAACCCTCTGAAAATTTAGGAATTAAAATCAACCTCTTGGGATTAATAATGATAATGTTGACCCTCTGAAAATTGGGGAAATTAAATTACCCTCTTGGTAATAACATGACTACTTGCTGACCTTATAACGTAAGACCATAAACATAACTAGCAAGCTTTAAATGAATGCATAACTCTGCAATGGAAACCAAAATTGTTACTGCCTGAAAGAGATCCAAAATGGTCGGTGCAACATGGGGCTCCAATTTGTATACCCTGGAAACCAGTCGAGAGAACTAAAAAGAG
This sequence comes from Macrobrachium nipponense, assembly GCF_015104395.2. Lineage (NCBI taxonomy): Eukaryota > Metazoa > Arthropoda > Malacostraca > Decapoda > Palaemonidae > Macrobrachium > Macrobrachium nipponense. The sequence goes on along the minus strand of NC_061091.1, from coordinate 3,550,348 downwards.
CCACAGACACCAGTCCAACTGGAGAAGTAAATCATAACTATAGCTCACAGGAGGCGACTTGATTTTAAGTAGATGAGATAAATACAAATTTCTGGGTATAGAAAATAACCCCTTGGAAGCTGATAAGGAAGACAAGGATCTTGAGAAGTTTCCAAGTTAAATTCACTGGAGTAAATATTCAGTCATTTGACAGTAGCACCATCACCCTTGTAGATGTGGCTATTCTACAAGAAAAAAAAATTCAATACAGCATTGGATGCCAAACAAAATTTTTGGCCTTATAGGTAGCATTCATGTAATCAATGTTTCATATTAGTTGAGAGTGCTTGACAAGTAGTGAGCAAAAACTTAGCATGATATTGGCTAGCTTGATCAATTGAGTGTGTTATCAGACCAAATGAGCACAATAACGGAGTTTAAAGAATCTTCATTTTACGTCATCGTGATACATCTGGGAATTTTTTCAAACTTACGATCATTTTCTTGCTGTTTATATTTTTTTTCCTCTTGCTTCTGAAGCAGCATTACCAGGCAATCGCATCGTTCTGGCTATATACTCTGTTGGTCAGTAAATAGGAATGGGTTAAGGCCTGTCCACAGGACTGGGCCTGATCGGCGGACCCCCGGTCTAACGGCCACACTTGACGGGCAAACCATCAAATTGCCCAATGGGTCTTGTAGCAAAATCACCATGGTGGTGTCCGATGGCTTGAGCTACGACCCTGGCAGATGTACGTTAACCATATACATTTCTTTTACCAAGCCATTCTTTGCACCCTATTCTCTCTCTTCCTCTTTTTCATCACACACAAAGCAATTATCATGCTACACAATATCTTCTTTGCAGTAGGCACCATGTTTATTGTACTGCACTGAACACACTACCGGCATCGTCGGGCACGCCTACCTCTCCATCGCCTCACCCGTGTGGACAACATTCACAGGCGAGCCTGCCAGAATTTGCCCGTCAACCCCGGAGCCCGCTCATGTGGACAGGTCTTTATGGGAACAGCATTTGCCTGTTGGGCAGTGCCTGCTAGTATGGACAGCAGAGCGCCATAGATCCCCTTTTTACATGCACTATGAGATTTGTTTGTATTTGATGTTAAATTTCCTTAGCTGATATACATTCTGCTCAGCACCCACAACAGTTTCATTGATATCCGCTGTGAATATTTGCCGTCAGCTCCAAAACAAGACTGGCCAAGTAATATCAGTGTCATTCATGGCGTATCATAACTTGAACTTCCTTTCTTGACGCACACACTGGGCTGGATAGAGGGAATTATTCTCCAGTCATAAGGAAATCTGTTACAGAACAGAGTTCAAGATGTTGGACAACTATAATAGGTGGGAAAAAACCATGAGAAACACATGAAAAGTAAGTGGCAGAGAGCAATGCCCACAGAGGCACTAGTAAAGAGAAAACTGCTGATAGTAGTACCGGCAGCACTTCTATACCTTGTGGGGGCGGGGCTGGGGGTTGGTATTAAATAAAAAAATGATGCATCAATTCATTGTCGCAGAAATAACAACCGAACAGAAGATAATAATAACATGAGACACTAAAGAACTGGGAAATGACGAAACACAACAATGGCTACAGAGGGTAGAACTCGGAAGGAAACGGAAGGAATGCTAACAGCTGCACAAGATCAGCCCCTAAGAACCAGATATGTCCAAAGAACAAGAGATGGAAATAACATCCCACCCATATGCAGAAAGTGCAATATGAAAAACGATACCATAAACCACATAGCAAGCGAATATCCAGCTCTTGCACAAAACCAACACAAAAAGAGGCATGATTCAGTGGCAAAAACCCTTCACTGGAGCCTGTGCAAGAAACACCAGCTACCTTGCAGTAATAAGTGGTACGAGCACCAACCAGGAGTAATAGAAAACGATCAGGCAAAGATCCTCTGGGACTATGGTATCAGAACGGATAGGGTGATACGTGCAAATAGACCAGAGGTGACGTTGATTGACAAAATCAAGAAAGTATCACTCATTGTTGTCGCGATACCATGGGACACCACAGTTGAAGATTAAGAGAAAAAATCGATAAGTATCAAGACCTGAAAACAGAAATAAGAAGGATATGGGACATGCCAGTGGAAATTGTACCCATAATCATAGGGACATTAGGCACGATCCCAATATTCCCGAAAAGGAACCTGGAAAAAGTAGATGTCGAAGTAGCTCCAGGGCTCCTAGAAACAGCGCATATAGTGAGAAAAGTGATGGATTCCTAAGGAGGCAGGATGCAACCCGGAACCTCACACTATAAAACAAAAAATACCCCGTCAAATAAGACGACTGTGATAGTAATATATACATATATATTAATATAATATTACATATATATATATAGATATATATATATATATATATATATATATATATATATATATATATATTTATATGAATCAAGGAACTCCTGTAACGAGGCTATGATACTGAGAATTGAAAGCCACAGTAATGTTAGAAATATCTATGTCAGGGTTAGATGTGGTTATGGAGAGACTTTCTGATAATGCTACTCCATATCACTCATCAGGGACACGCAATAGTATCTGAAAGTCTCTCATTATCAGTTTTTAACCCAGTACAAATTATCAATAATAATAATGGAGAAACAAATCCACAGATATGTAAATGTACTACATATATTAAATTTAAAAACTGCTAGGACAGCTTTCGGAATTCTGTTCCGTTCCCCTTTTCAATCTGCTTTTGAAAAGGGGAGCCGAATAGATTCCCGAAAGCTATCTTTGCTGTTTTAAATTTAAATAAATGTACATTTACATATCTGTGGAGTTGTTTCTCCATTGGAAGATTCGTGCTACTGTGAGTATCTAATAATAATAATAATAATAATAATAATAATAATAATAATAATAATAATAATAATAATAATAATAATAATAATAAGCCACAACATGTCCACTCGACCAGGGGCAAAATTCCACAAATGTCTGCATATGTACCTGAGGAATATTGTTGAAATGCTGCACCTTTACAGATTGCCAATGAAGCCAAGCCATTTTATGTGAAAATTGAAAAAGCTTCCGACTTCCTGAATGTACTTTGAGCCAGCCGCAAATAAGAAGAAAAGGAAGATTCAGTTTTTGAATGATGTAATACCTAGTGTGGAATATATTCCAAGGACTACTGGTAAACTAGAGGCTTTGCGTGATTCTGTGGTCCTTGATTTTTTTGCCTCTAGAGACGGTCACCTTGTAATTTGAAACTTTTTAACCAGTTTTCGAAGAACGTTAAGGGTCTGCTGACACTGAATTATTTTAAGGTAATTGTGTGTATTTATTGGTGGTTGTGTGGAATAATGAACACGTTGCTACTGTTGTGTTAAAAGCATCTTTGGTTAAAAGTTCGAAATGTGTTTGGCTAGTGCTATAAAAATCCGTTTACCGAGCTTCCGTTTGTCGAGCCGAGGGACTGTTGCTCAGATATTGGCTTGAGTTACAAGAATGTTAACTGAAAATTATATAGAAGGACTTTATTTCCATCTATTCCGCTCCTAACTGCTGAAGGCAAAATCTGCAATAGAAAAATAAGTATTTGTGTGCGTCCGTATTTATAAATGGTTAAGGCTAATGCTCTAAAATTATATTAAGAGATAGAGCTGAACTAAGTCTTCATTGGCTCAAGTCTTTGATTCATTGGCTCAAGTCTTTGATTCATTGGCTCTAAAGTCTTTGATTCATTGGCTCAAAAGTCTTTGATTCAGTGGCTCAAAATTCTTATAATTCGGTGGTTCTACAGTCTTGTAATTCGGTGGTTCTACAGTCTTGTAATTCGGTGGTTCTACAGTCTTGTAATTCGGTGGTTCTACAGTCTTGTAATTCGGTGGTTCTACAGTCTTGTAATTCAGTGGTTCTACAGTCTTGTAATTCAGTGGTTCTACAGTCTTGTAATTCAGTGGTTCTACAGTCTTGTAATTCAGTGGTTCTACAGTCTTGTATTTCATTGGCTCAAAAGTCTTGTAATTCAGTGGCTCAAAAGTCTTGTAATTCAGTGGCTCAAAAGTCTTGTAATTCAGTGGCTCAAAAGTCTTGTAATTCAGTGGCTCAAAAGTCTTGTAATTCAGTGGCTCAAAAGTCTTATAATTCAGTGGCTCAAAGGTCTTATAATTCAGTGGTTCTAAAGTCTTGATTTAGTGGCTCTTAGTCTTTTAATTCTGTGGCTCAAAAGGTTTATTTCAGTGGCTCTTAAGTCTTATGATTCAGTGGCTCTTTAAGTCTTATGATTCAGTGGCTCTTAAGTCTTATGATTCAGTGGCTCTTAAGTCTTATGATTCAGTGGCTCTTAAGTCTTATGATTCAGTGGCTCTTAAGTCTTATGATTCAGTGGCTCTTAAGTCTTATGATTCAGTGGCTCAAAAGTCTCATTTAGTGGCTAAATTGTCAACAATGTCCGTTTTTCTGGTGTTAGAAGTGCACTCTCGTCGTAGTTCGGAAGTCACGTAAACCCACTTATTCCGTTGCTGAATAGCCACTGGTTCCATGCACCATACAAACAAAAACACTATCTGGAGAAAAAATTGAGGTTCACTATTTTTTTTAATACAGGTCCTTTAAATCTGGGTCACCTGTAAATCCTCTTATGTAGAATCTTGCTGTTTTTAAATTCCAGCAAATGCTCTGATCGCCATCGTTGTGAATCGCTTATTGTCAATTTCGAAAACTTCGGTTACCTAGCGTTCGACTATTACCCATCTCCCCCTCAAACATTTACAAATTGTTAAAACTAACATTTGAGTAAGAAATAAAAGTAAATGTCATTAAATACAGGTGCAATAATAAATTCTTGCTAAAGTCTTCCCCCCCCCCCCCCCCCCCAACCCCCCCAACCCCCCAAAAGCAAATTGTACCCTCTGACGGAAATTGTTGCTTATGGTGTCCGACAACTTTTTAGTTTTGAGGAAGTGAAAATGGAAAAAAAAATTATTCGCCCTAGTCTCGAAAGCAAATATTTTTTAAACTTTGGCCTCTTCAGGAATGCTTATAGCCCAACAAGGAAGCCATTAGGTCATAAGTAGCTCACGATTGCACACTCGAAGTGTATAACCTCGGTTAAATCTAATTTCACTAAATTTATTTCCTACCTTTGTAGTACGTATTTCATAATAGACCAGCCAGTTTAATTTCCCCATGAGCGACGCGTATAGTACCTACACCAGGAATGAATGTTAAAACTTAACGGTATTTCTACAGAAGCAATCCGCGGTGGCCTAGACTATGGCAATTGACGTTTTCCTATGTTATTTTACTTACTGAACAAGAATTTAAAGTAATATTTATTCGGACGACTGTAATTAACCCCCAGGGGCCAGCACTAAAAACGGCGAAATACATTGGACGGCCCAATCCCTAGTGGATGTCGTATCCGCGGTTACGTTCCTTGCAGTTCGTGCAGAACTATTCTTTAGATTTACCCTGCAAGAAATTTAACCGCGGATACGACATCCACTAGGGATTGGGACGTCCAATATATTTCGCCGTGTTTAGTACTGGCCCCTGGGGGTTAATTACAGTCGTCGGAATAAATATTACTTAAATTCTTGTGCAGTAGAAAACTGACATAGAAAAACCGTAACTGTCATAGTCTGGGCCGCACCGGATAGGTACCCTAGATCTACCTAACTGGCCGCGCGGATTGGGTCGTCCAATATATTTCGCCGTGTTTAGTACTGGCCCCTGGGGGTTAATTACAGTCGTCGGAATAAATATTACTTTAAATTCTTGTTCAGTACGTAAAACTGCATAGAAAAACCGTAACTGTCATAGTCTGGGCCGCACCGGATAGGTACCCTAGATCTACCTAACTGGCCGCGCGGATTGGGTCGTCAAATGTATTTCAGTGTGTAGTACTGGCCCCTGGAGGTGAATTACAGTCTACCCCCAAAAAAACTAAAGCAACCGAAATACTCTAGGAAACTGTAATTGCCAGAGAGATACCCAACGCATTATTACTTAGATCTACCTATGTTTTTTTATTATTTAGATCTACATATACTGTTTTTTTTTTCATCTGTCCATCCGCCTGTGGTGTTTGCGCATGGTAACACTGCATCCCGGGCTTTAAATAAAATGTAACAGTGTAATTCGCATACAGTAAATTATTAAAACTTTTCAGTTGCAAATGTACACCCAGATGTCCTTTTACTTTCCTAAAACTTACACACAGCGTAACTATTTAAAGCCTGTGATGCAGTGTTACCATGTGCGACCACCACAGGCAGATGGACAGATGGAAAAACAACAGTATAGTTTTTATTTATTAGGGAGAAGTGAACTGCGTAATCCAGTTATGAGTTTTTAAGAGTGAAATGTCATACACTTCGTGGCCCCAGTTTCAAAGAGTTTAAAATATTGCTTACCAATATTTTAAAGAGTGCTTTAAGTTTAGGTTAGATAAAAACATTTGTCTGTCTGTGCAAGTAACCTTTACAATAAAATGACTGGGTTAAAGTGCTCCATGCTGGTATATTAGTGTGTACTGCACTTTTAGTGTGCATTGTACTTTAGATTGGTTACTTGTTGTTAAGGCATTACAACTGCCTTTGTGTGAATTGCTCCAAATGGAACCCAAGGTTGTTGATTTTGTGGTTTAATATTTCCTCACTTCATATTTTAGGTTCAAATGGGTAATTCTAGTTAACTCCGCACTGGCTGCAAGGAATGCCCCCACAAATACGACACCCACTAAGGAAATGGGGGGTCGTGGGGGCGGGGTTTCCCAAGGTTTGTCGCTGCCAGTGTTTAGTACTAGCCCCTGGGGATTAACTACAGTCGACTCTCCCAAAAATAACAGTAAATTCTTAACAAGCAACTCAAATGCCATAGGAAACTCTAATTCCCAAAGAAATAACAGACGCAGAGTTATTACGTATTTCTTCCTTAAAATTACTTGCCAAATATGGCATATCAAAGAAAATTCTCTCTCAAATCATGACATTTTTCAGTGTCTACAGCAAGAGCACGATTTAACAGGATTTAAATTTCTCTAGGGTATCTGCTGAGTTACACCTACGCCTGCTATCATGTTAGGCCTACAAATCGCCCCTGAACCCTTCGGCAGGAAAACGGGTCCCTTTGAAAACAATGAGAGGCATCACCAGATGGCAAGGCCTCTGATGGACGAGGACATAACAGAGTTTTCAGAGGCGACAGCTAAGGATGGTTTGGAAGAGTCCAAAAATTCCGAAGAGCAAAATGAGGTCAGTGTTGCGACGTGCTTGAATTTGGATATATACAGTTTATATATCTACTCATCAGCATCCTCATCACCAAAAATTGCTGCAATTTTAGAATTTCACAACCCAAGCTGTCCAAATGAGTGGGCAGTGAATCCTAAAATTTAGGACTATTTAAGTTAACTTGGTCTTTAGAAAGCTTTTCTCGCTTTGGTACTTGCAGGACGGAATTGAGATAGTGGATGGAGCATTCAAGCAGAAACTGCAGGAATTACTTGGCATTCAGGCAAGTCCAACTACTTGCAGCATCTAGTATCCCTAGATGGCTGCATCTAGTACCCCTAAATGGCTGAGCTTTAACTAAAACTTAACTATAACGGCCATTTGAAGATGATCCAAGCATTTAATTAATTTTTTTTAATCTAGGGTATCTTTGACACCTGTATCATTGTTCTCTCAGGTTGGTAAAGTTCTGATAATAATCTAGGCTGGACATATCTCTGCCATATTTGTTCATATCAGATCTTAAGATTTTGTAGATATAACTTTGCCAAAAGTTTGATGCTTTAAACAATGTAGTACGATTATGTAGAGGTTGATTAAACTTGCATTTAACAGTTCACTTTCATAGAAATTGGTGTAAAGGAGGTAGTTTACACAAATTGGATTTAACTGTTTCATTGTATGTACTACAGGAAAGTGGGATTAGGGAAGCTATTGAAAGTGTGAGAAGTTATGCAGTCAGTGTTCCAGAGACAGTACTCAAGACTACTTGCAAAGATATTCAAGCAAAACTAAATGAAATGGTAAGCATGCTACTGACTATCATACCACAGGGTAACCAGTTGTTAGTTCAGACTAATCACTGATAACATTAAAATGTGAACACTTTCCTTTTCATTATCTGTTTTTAGATAAAAATCATGGTGTCAAACGAATCCTATTAGTTTAACAAGAAATTCTTACTGTTTTAGTACACGCAAGATTTTTAAAAAGCACTTATGACATATTCTGCATACTACCCATCTACATCAGAGCTAGTGGTTTTCTTATGTTAATTTTCTTTCTTCAGGAATATACTGTTGAAAGAGCAGTACACTGTGCCTTGAAAGGACGTGAGATAGATGCAGCATCGATGCTAACTGAACAAGCAGCCGAGTTGCAACTGGAGTTTCAAAAAATCGTATCTGGATATCATGGTACAGTAACTACTGAGGTAAGTTTAGTGGCGCTAAATACATGAGCTAGTAGGTATGAAGTTGTATGAAGGGGGATAACTGAGGTAAGTTTAGTGGACCTAAATAAAAGAGCTAGTTGGTATGAAAGTTGTATGAAGGGGGATACTTTGGATAAATGTGAAGATAAATTAAATGTCGTTGCTGTGGATTCTGTTTAGATGAACGTGGTTAGGAACCTGAGCATCAGTGATATTGTATTAACTATTTTATGGAACAGTATTGAAGATTTCCTAGCATTAACAAATTAAGTCTTCAAAGTTACAATTGACTTGCTTGTTGAAAGTGACTGGAAGAAATGGTCTGTTCAAAAACCTGAGAAGAATCTTATTTCCAGGAAGTTCGTGCTGGAGATACAAATGAAAAATGTTCTACAAAATGCACCGAGAAAAATGGGTCGGTTAATGAAGAGAAGATATTAACAGCTAATGGCGACCATAGCAAAGTAGAATTGCTTGATGATAGAGACTGCAACAGAGAGGAGGAAATGGTGGCTGTTTATAGCGCTGGATATAGTAAATCACTTTGTAATAAAAAAAAGTCTAGTAGATTTTACAAGGGAAAAATACCTGAAGGTATGCTGTAATGTTAGTTTTGTATCAATAGACACTTCTGTGCTTGTATAAAATTTTCTTTTGTTGAATAATTTTTTTAATTGGAGTATTCTGAATATCAATATTAATCTTTATTTAATATGCATTTGTTGAATAATTCTTTTTAATTTGAACATAATGAATATCAATCTTAATTTTTATTTAATGTGCCTTTGTTCTAAATGTTTACTTAGACTTCCAGACTTCCTAGTAATGAAAGTATAACTGCAGGAGATCATGGAGGAATCATTCTGAGAACCAATGGTTTTGGTAGGACGTCGCTGGTTGAAGAAGCTTTAAGTTTAGTACTATCGCCAAATGATGAAAAGTCTGTCAGGGAGGCAGTGTCTGCCCTGTTGGATGCCAAGGTGAGCAAGATGATTTTCATTCCACTGAGCCTTTTGGAGTCTTATAAACTCTGGTAACAAATCTAAACTCAACATTCAGATTTATATGCAGTCTAAAGCCCCGTCCACACTGTCGAACTTTGCCAGACAGACTTTGTTCAATGTGACGTCAGAAGCGGAGAAACTGCGGGTGAGGTTCTGACTTTTCCTGGTTCTGACTTTTCCTGCTTCTGACGACTCATCGAACAGTCTGTCGGGCAAAGTTCGACCGTGTAGACGAGGCTTAAGACTCCGATATAGTGTAAACTGTGGTGACAAATTGGAACTCTTAAGGCTTGTATGCCGCTTAAAAAGTTTATGGCAAAGTAGTCCTGTATCTGTTTGAAGTTGAAGTTTGGCTACAAAGTACTGGTTTATCATTACTGAGACATCTCGCCCTTGGAAGTTTTTTATCTTCAATATTATTTGATGATAGCAAAAAGTAAATATCTGCCTAGGCTAAGTAAAACCAAAAATCTGTGCCCTAAGGATTGAATTTGCAACAGTATTTAGTAAGGCTTTAATTCAAAACTTTGGACATGCTGAATCTGCATTTTTTGAAACTTAATAGGGGTGCTTTACTTTTCGTGTTGCTCTTTTCATAGTCTATATATTGACACTTTAGTTTATGAAGTTGTGAAAAGTCATTTCTATTTTTTCCCAGTGTGATGGAACTTTGCTTCAACTGATAGCATCTAAACTAATGCCCAGAACTGACCCAGAGGTGAGTTTTGATCAAAATTTTAATTCAATTATGCCTACAATTTTGCTGTTTTTGGTTCTTGGTCTGCTGACAAAGAACCTCAACCTGACAACTACGGTAAAATACTGTTGATTTTTAGATAATGTTGAGGTTATTCCTTGCAGGTTTCTGGTTTTGATGTCCGTACTATTTTGAGTAAACTGTTTACTTGGTATAGTAAAGCCTGGAACGACTTTGAAAAACTGTTATGCATGTTAAGATGGGTATCACTTCATATATAAACCTTTGTCACTAAAAGGTTCTCAACTTTGTATTCTACATTAGTTTTTTACTCTAATACTAAAATTTGTGTACTTTCTAAACAGAGGAGGATCCCTGCCACAGTACAGGGAGACAAACTGCTGATGGAGAACTTTATAGGGGGTTACACCATCTGGATTCCTGAAAGCTGGCACAGCCTAGCTTTTGACAGAGCAGAATACACAGAAATGAAACTTATGTCCCATTTAGTTAAAACTGGTGGCAGTCGAGGGAAAAAAATTGAAGAGATATTAGAGATGAAATATGTAGACGAAGGAATCTACACTAGCCTCTCCGGAATGGAAGGAGTTTGGTTCAAGGCATCTCGTGGCCTGAATAGGAGGGACAGTGCCAGTGATGGGAACGTGAACATTGAACTTAGCTTTGACAAGCTCTTGCCGTACTTCCTGCTCACTGAACGCTACAGCGTCTACGCTGTAGAAATTTGTCAGCGCAGTAAAAGATGCACAAGTAGATTTGTGATCTGCAGGTCGACTGATCAGTGTGTTCCATCAAACTGGGTGCCTTACAAATACATGCAACCAGGTGGACCTTGGTATGTTACAAAAGACGAGAGAAGCCAGACTATTGTCAACAAATATGCAAGCAGAATAAGGCGTTGCAATGCCATGATTTTGCCTGTGGAACATGAAATGGAGTTTTTCTTCAAGCTAGACAAGAAATTCAAGAAGGAGCTCTGTGATAAGTTGGCACTGGTTCTAGATATTTAGTCGAACTTTGGCAAAGGGGGACTTGGATACATGACTCACAGCTTTGTATAACTGGATGCTTCCAATATTAGTGAGGAGTCGTGAGTGGCGTCAAATTCTGTTAACCCAGTTTCTTGAGGGATCCTACCAATTTAAGAGCTGCTGTGAATGTTGGGTGTTGGCATTTTGATGAGATACTGTGTTCTGAGTTTTGAATAGCTTAAAAATTCCATTTTTAAGGAGTTTAAATCTCTTCATATCTCAATTTTTCGAAGCCATTTGATGTGTTTTGTGGAAGGTGTTTTAGTCATATTAAGTATAAGCAGTTTGTCAGGCGTAGTAAATGCTGGCTATTTTAACTAATAAAGAAATAAACGATGCAGTTATATTTTGAAGAGATTTTTATGCATTTACCTTGCTTTTTTCCCCGTTACTCGTGGTTTTAGTTATCAACCACCTGAAGGTATTAACAAATCAAACTAAAAATGGTTACCAGACAAGTGGTTAACTTAGCCTCTTAATATAAAGCAGACAAGGAACAATTTAAAGTACCAATAATGGCTTAGTCATGAATGTGTAACTGTGTAACCTCTGGAACTTAAAACTGAATTTGAGAGTAAATTCACTAAGTAAAATGTGCTTCACAGCTTTTTATTTTTCCTGGAACTGTCCTGAAAGCCTGTAATTTACTAAGGCCCTGTCCACACTACCGGGCACTGCTTCTCAGTCCTATTCATAACTTAACGGGCTTTGCTAGTGAATGGGTAAATCCTGCAGAGCAATGGGTGACTGAGCGCAGTTGAAGACGTGAACATGGTGTAGAGGTGTATCAAAATTTTAAAAGTAAAATGTATGTTTGAAATAACTAGAAAATTGGTTGGCGACATTTATAAAAGGGTCAAGTGACTTCAGTGGTATTGTGTGGTGGATAGTATACACTTTACTTCGACGAGAAATGCCTAAAGGAAAGCGCTGACAATTAACAATGCCTTAGGCCCCGTCCACACGGTCGAGCTTTGGTCGACGAACTTTGTCCGATGTGATGTCAGAAGCGGAGAAACAGCGGGAAAAGTCAGAACTTTACCGCAGTTTCTCCGCTTTAGATGTTACATCGAACAAAGTTCGTTGAGCAAAGCTCGGCCGTGTGGACGGGGCCTTAGTGTTAATAAGCTTGCTTTGGTGGAGAGGGTTGGCCCACTCTACCACCAACAGTTAGAGTAAAATGGTTTTCTTAACATCTCAAGAATTAAACTGCAATTATTTGGGAAAGGCAACAAGAATACACTGGCTTTTGTGAAAAATTAAATGTTAGCAGGCAAGTAAGGACTTATTAAATGATTCGATTCATAAGTATATTAGAGATGGAGGAAAATTCATAAAATATCTTGTGGAGGAGTACTTGGGCAAGACGGCGACTTCGACTAGGAGGGGTATACTTGGGCAAGAGGGCGACTTCGCTTATGCGGAGCGTTAATATTACGTGGAATGTACCTTATGATTTAGGCCCTGTCCACACAAGCAGGAACTGCCCGATGGGCGAACACTGTTCCCATAACCTGTTCCACTATACTGTCCGACAGAGTATGGAGCCAGAACGATGCGGTCTGGTAACACTGCTTCAAAAGCAAGAGAAAAATTTATCAGCTGGAAGTTACCGACGGGCATGTAATTTAAGGTGCGTCCACAAGGTCGAACAATGTCCGACGGACAAACACTGTTACCAATTAACAATTGTCTGCCGGTCTTTGCATAGTGAGCAGAGTAAAACATTGGTGTACATCCTCATCTGGTACCACTGTTTGTTGCCAGATCTACCTCCATCGTTTCCCCGATTATGACTGTCATCCTGCTTCGCCTATGATATGGTAGCAATGTGTGTCTGTCGGACATTGTTCGACCGTGTGGACGCACCTTAAGGAGTGGGCCCAGGATTTCCGTCTGGAGACGGAGGGTCAGGGTTGACTGTCGTGCTTGGTTGGGAAGGTGAGGGGTGTGTGAGAGGCATTACTTATGAGAATACCAGGTAGAAGTATCGATGGTGCCATTCAGTCAGCACAGACACCCTGTCCACATACGTAAAGCCTGGTTCACACTATGCCAGTAATTTAGTCAAGTGGCGTGTAGTTTAGTTACTACTTTCCTACTTAACTGATCAATTTCGTTCGCACAACCAGTCAAGTAGAGTACATGGTGTGTAAGGCATTGCAAGATGAACAGGTAACGCAACAAAGTTAAAAGGCTATTTTAGAGGAAGTGGAGAAAGAAATGTCAAAAAGAAAAAGATTATGGGAACGAAAATGGATTCAGAGAAGAAATCAACTAGGAGCTACTAATTCACTTCTCAAGGAATTAGAAGTAGAAGATACTAGAGAATACTACTCAACATTCAGAATGAGGCAAGAATGTTTTAACTTTCTGTTAATGAAAGTGCAATCACAAATTCAACGAAATGATACCCATTTAAGGAGTGCAGTTCCGGCAAAAACCAAATTATAGGCAGTTCTATTCCTTCTTGATACTGGATGTAGTTTAATAACGCACACATCTATTTCGACTTGGGAAATCAACTATTTCAGAATTTTTGATAGAGGTTTGCGATTGTATCTACGAATCATTAAAGGAGGTCATCAAGGTAAGAGTAAATAAATCATAAATATGTCTCAAATCATTTATTAATTAAACATTTGCTACATTTATGTTTAGTTATAATTAGCAATATTAAAGTCTTCAGTAATTGTCTTTCGATATTATTGCAGACTCCTGGCTACACGTATCTCCTCCTCTCCAAATCCAGGTCTATCCATGGTTTTCTCCAAATCAGCGTAGGCACTTTGCTTGATTTGTTTATTTTTATAATGGGGACATTTAACATTCGACAAGCTCTCATGTTGTAAATATTTTGAAATAAATTTTAGTGTTGCCTCTTCATTACACCGAAGTGCCATTTCTGCGGCAACCTACAACTCATGAACTCTACTAAATTCCACACGTGTTCTCACTGGTTTAGTGGACGAATGATAAGTGGGTGGAGCTACTACTTGACCGTACAAATAGAACATTTTGGATCGACTAAACACTAAATCCCTAAATTGCTTACTAAACTACTTGACTAAACTGTTTGGTGTTCAGACACGTTTAGTAGCTAAATTACTCGCCACTTGACTAAATTACTGGCATAGTGTGAACCTGGCTTAAAGTGTCTGATTTCATGCATTATTCGAACTACCTTCAGCCCATACCCTCGCCTTTAGGTCCTCAAGTAATAAACTTGCAGGGTTTAGTTTGCTTATCTAAAGTATTGAACATGTATGTGTGACTTTCACTCTTATGCTTTCATATAAATTTGTCGCTTTACCTATGGTTGGTTTGTTTGTATGGTGTTTTTTACGGTGCATGGAATCCAGTGGTTATTCAGCAACGGAACCAACTGCTTTACGTGGCTTCCGAACCCTGTCGAGAGACTGAACGATCACCAGAAATACACATCTCCGACCCGCTTTATCTATCTATGGGTCTAGTTGTCTACCTTGCAGATTTTGAAAAACAAAATCTGCATGCCATGGATGAAATCAATAACGAGTGGTAAGCCAAGTGTTAAACTCTGCATGTTGTGCACTAGAGGCATTTTTTAAGGTTCCTTGCAGTGTCCCTTCGGCCCCTGGCTGCAAACCCTTTCATTCCTTTGTCTGTAACCTCCATTCTTATGTTTCTTCCATCTGACTTTCCACTTTCTCCTAACAAATGTTTCATTGTGGACTGCTCTGAGGCTCTCTTCCTGTTATGCCTTTCAAACCGTTATACTATCATTTTCCGTTTCAGCGCTAAATGACCTCATAGATCCCATCGCTTGGTCTTTGACCTAAATTCTATAAACTCACTCTCTCTTGATTTTCGATATTATTAATGCCTCAAAAAAGGGGAAAAACGTACAAATAGCAATACTGAAAACAAACTTTCTGACAAATTCGAAGTTGCTATTTGGAAGTTTGAAAATTTCTGGATGACTTTTATATGTTGCCTCGTTGGCCACGGGAGATTGACCAGAGAGAGAGAGAGAGAGAGAGAGAGAGAGAGAGAGAGAGAGAGAAAGAGAGAGAGAGAGAGAGAGAGTTAAGTATATCTTAGTTTTGCCAGACCACTGAGCTGATTAACGGCTCTCCTAGGGCTGGTGGCCCGAAGGATTAGATATTTTTACGTGGCTAGGAACCAATTGGTCAACTAGCAACGGGGGACCTACAGCTTATTGTGGAATCCGAACCACATTATGTCGTGAGATGAACTTCTATCATCAGAAATAAATTCCTCTGATTCTCTCTTCGGCTCGCCCAGCGCAGAGAGAGAGAGAGAGAGAGAGAGAGCGAGAGAGAGAGAGAGAGAGATTATTTCTGTACTATGGGACGAGTCGTTGCTGACAGGGATGACGTTGGGGGTGGGGGGAGGGGGAGGGGTGGCCTGTCCATATGGGAACAATACTTGATGAAATAATAATCATGATGGTAGATCAATGTCCTGTTATTGTTAAAAAATTAGTTCAGAGTCGCTTTTGTTTCCATTATTTGGTAATTCTAGGCACGTGCTATAATCTACGATTAAGTAGAGCTTTATTTCACCAACAAAAATTAAAACAAATACCCTATATTAGAAATAATTTTCCTGTGCTGTTTAACAAGCACATCATTTATTTTTTACATTTTCATTCTAATAGATAAATCATAAACATCCCATCCTAAAATTCCTGTATCTTGAACTCGACGCGAAACACCTTTTTTCAGAACACGGTCGAACAATGTCCGACGGACAAACACTGTTACCAATTAACAATTGTCTGCCGGTCTTTGCCTTGTGAGCAGAGTAAAAACAGTGATATACAACCTTATCTGGTACCACTGTTTGTTACCAGATCTACTTCCATCGTTTCAGCGCTTATGACGTCATCCTGCTTCGCCTATGATATGGTAACAGTGTGTGTCCGTCGGACATTGTTCGACCGTGTGGACGCACCTTTAGGCTCTTCCATAGACCCTTCCTAACCCCCAATCAGAACAACAACAATAACAACAACAAAGTAGATTGTAGGCTTACTGTCCCCCCTCCCCCAGCCCCCAAGTAAGCGAAAAGAGTTGAAGGACAATGTGCATAGGGGTGGGAAAGACAAAGAATGATCGAGTCTGGAATGGTCAGACCTGGTCTGGAAGGTTACGAATAACCAAGTCTGAGGACTGGAAAGGTTTTAGAGTCTTGCGTGGCTAGAATGATGGGCCACGAATGGAAATGAATGAGAATGAAAGAAAATGTAATATGGAAAGTCTGAAATTGTGCGAGGCTGGTTTGGAAGAATATGGAACATTGGCTGCGCCATTGAAATTAAATAAACAGGTCAGTGGTAGGGAAAGGGATGAAGATGTTGGTACTGCGTATGGCGTTCCAGAAAGCCATGAAATGAAGTATACTGGAATGTGTTCGGAGAGGCCCTGGATTACTGGAAATACAATTTCTATCGAACACGGTTTCTATACAATGAATTACAACAGACTCGTTTAATAACGAATGGTCTTCCTGGTCTTGACAATATAATTTATCATTTATATATATATTATATATATATATATATATATATATATATATATATATATATATATATTATATATATATATATATATATATATATAAATGTATGCATATGAATAACTTGATCACGAAGTATATAAAACGTGATGCTTTGTATAAATAAAGGTTTTTGGCACGAAGGAAAAAATGAAAAGCGAGATAGCCAAGCACTTTCGGTCTAGTGAGTAAAGGGTCGCCGCACTAGACCGAAAGTGCTTGGCTACCTCGCTTTTCATTTTTCCTTCGTGGCAAAATCCTTTATATATATATACCTGAAATATTTTAGGCCGTCTTAAAAGGTTCTTTGCAGCATCCATTCGGCCCCAGATGAACTACTTTCCGCCCATTTCTTTTCATCCCTCCCAGTGGCCTGCCTAAAGGTCTTTAACTTGACCTTCTTCCATTGTCAATTTTTTCTTTCAAGAGCGAAACTGTAATACCCTCCGGGAGAGGCCCGTGGGGCTCTGCCCATATGGGTCAGAATCCTCGTTAAACTGGATCGTTGCTAAGCTGGAGCAACAAGAATTGACGTAGGAAGAGAAAGAGGAGGGGAGACAGATGAGAGGAGAAAGAGGAGAGTAGAAATAGGAGAGGAGACCTTACAGACCTTACAGACCTTACATCTTGTTCGGGTTGCCCCAGGTCCCTCAGTGTGAGGCACCTCTAATGTCTACCAGAGAGTTGCTAGTACATCTTCCGGTATATTTTGCATCTTCCAATCTTGGATGGTCTGGGATGCAGTTTAGATATTTGTCGAGCTTATTCTTAAACACATCTACGCTCACTCCTGATATATTCCTCAGATGAGCTGGCAACGCATTGAATAGACGCTGCATTATCGATGCTGGTGCGTAGTGGATTAATGTCCTGTGTGCTTTCCTTATTTTTCCTGGTATAGTTTTGGGCACTATTAATCTACCTCTGCTTGCTCTTTCTGATATTTTTAGTTCCATGATATTTCTGCTATTCCTTCTATCTGTTTCCATGCCTGAATTATCATGTAGCGTTTCTCTTCTCCTTTCTAGACTATATATTTTAAGAATTGTAGTCTTTCCCAGTAGTCAAGGTCTTTAACTTCTTCTATTCTAGCTGTAAGGACCTTTGTACACTCTCTATTTTGGTGCAATATCCTTTTGATAGTGTGGGTACCATATCATATTGCAATATTCAAGTGGACTACGAACATATGTTTTATAAAGCATAATCATGTGTTCAGCTTTTCTTGTTTTGAAGTGCCGTAACAACATTCCCATTTTTGCTTTACATTTTGCCAACAGAGTTGCTATTTGATCATTGCATAACATGTTCCTATTCATCATCACACCAAGGTCTTTAACTGCTTCCTTATTTGTGATTGTCTCATTATTAGGTCCCTTATATGCATATAGCTTTCCTTCTCTGTCTCCATAATTTATTGATTCAAATTTATCAGAGTTAAATACCATCCTATTTACCTCTGCCCAATCATATACTTTGTTAAGGTCTCTTTGTAGAGCGTTCCTATCCTTCATCACAAGTAATTTCTCTACTTATTCTTGTGTCATCTGCGAAACTACTCACTACCGAATCCTTAACATTATTGTCTATGTCTTCAATCATAATAACAAACAGTATTGCAGCTAACACCGTACCTTGCGGCACACCGGATATTACCTTGGCTTCATCCGATTTCTCGTCGTTTGCAATAACTATCTGTTTTCTGTTGTGTAAAAATTCTTTTAACCATCTTCCTACTTTATCCACGATATTGTGTTTTCTAATTTTCTTCGCTAATATATTATGGTCTACTTTATCAAAAGCTTTTGCAAAGTCTAAATAAACCACATCTGTTTCATTTCCGCTTTTCATATTTTGAATATGTTCTCACGGTGGACTAACAGTTGGGTTTGTGTACTTTTTCCGGGTACGAAACCATGTTGTCCTTTATTAAACAAATTATTTTTTATTAAATGTTTCATAATATTTTTCTTCATTACCCTTTCATACACTTTCATAATATGTGATGTTAGACTCACAGGCCTATAATTACTTGCCTCTAGTCTTGATCCACTTTTGAAAGTAGGGGTAATATATGCTAATTTGTGCTCATCATAAATCTTGCCTGTATCTACACTTTGTCTTAATAATATTGCAAGTGGCTTTGCGATAGAATGAACTACTTTCTTTAACAAAAGTAGCAGGTAATTCCATCAGGCCCTGCAGCAGCTCCATTTTTAATTTCATTAATAGCCTGCACAATATCAGCTTCATTAATATCTATGTCAGCTAAAGAGGGGGTGGAAATAAGACAGGAGAAATAAGAGGGGAAAGAGGAGAGGAGAAGGAGGAGAGGAGAAAGAGGTGAGAAAGAGGAGAGGAGAAAGAGAAGAGTAGAAATAGGAGAGGAGAGAGAGAGAAGGGGAGAAATAAGAGAGGAGAAAGAGAAGGTGAGGGAAGACAGTCCAGCAGAGCTGCATACACACACACACAGATCCAAAAGCGAAAATATCCATCACGCTGATAGACCTACTACAGAGAAAATGTACAGATTTGACAATCTAGGCCGATGCGATGCCCGAGCGCCGAAGAGAACGATGGGAGTCAAAGGTTGCGCAGGTGTGACACAGGAGGAAAACGTAGCTGTTGCATTATGAGACAATTGTTAGGGGAGGGTGGGAAGTCAGATGGAAGACAGAATATAAAAGTGAATCTCTTTCTCTCTCTCAGTTTAAAAGCTGAATTAGAAACTGCGTCGACATGATTTAAGTAGCTGTTATGTACTAGAGCTTTGTCAAGCAATGATTCTCTCTCTCTCCCTCTCTCCGCCATACATCTCCACTGAATGACAAAGGTTGCAGAAGCCTGGGGCCTACAGGACGCTGCAAAAGAACCTTAAGTAATGCCTACAGTGCACCACGTGCGTGTAAGCTGCACTGACGGCACTAGCCCCCAACCCCCCTTAACGGAGACTGACAGACGTCAACGAAGCCATCGACGAGAAACGCGGTAAGTAATGCCCTACAAATAAGTTAGGTATATCTTCGTTTAACCAGACTACTGAGCTGATGACCGAGAATCGAACTTCGGACCACTGGATTGGTAGTGGCCAAGCACGATAACCACTTCTTACTCTTCGCCGCTGTTCCTCGACTTCCCGTCGGAGGGGAGCGTAGTAGTATGTGGACCTACATTAAAGGTGTTGGCCGAAACTGAAAAGAAACCGCCCAAAGGTTTGGAAGTGTGTGTGTGTAGAGAGAGAGAGAGAGAGAGAGAGAGAGAGAGAGAGAGAGAGAGAGAGGCCCATAGCTAGTGGATCCCACAGGAGGGATTTAATGAGAAGGGATAAAAGGGATGAAAGAAGGTTCTGTAGGGCGTGGCTCTATGGAGATGTATGGAAGAGAGAGAGAGAGAGAGAGAGAGAGAGAGAGAGAGAGAGAGTATCCCTTGCTGGATACAACTTTAATGCGAAAATAGTTGCCTGAATCGTGTCCGCACAGTCTAATAAAAGCTTTTAAACAGAGAGAGAGAGAGAGAGAGAGAGAGAGAGAGAGAGAGAGAGAGAGAGAGAGAGAATTTACTAAGGGTTATAAAGTGAGATTATGTTATGACATTGTAAAACACAGGTAAGAGATAGTATACGAAACAACAGACAGACAGACGTAAAAGAAATCAGGGGCTAATTCATCACGGTATCAATATAGGATTTCAGTGACGCCATCACTGAACAAAATTGCACGGTATCCACCGTCTCATTAGCTTTATGTATAGATTCAGGCGATCATCATAATGTCGAAGGGAACCCGGAATAACAGATGGAAATGCAAGCGTCAGAAGGAATGAATTCACTCACCCTAAATAAACGCGAATTTGTCGCCCACAGTGATGATTGGTCGGAGGTCATGTCATTATTCCTCGTCAGTGTTGGTCTGTTTCTGAATGGAATTCCACCCCCCTGCCACCCCTCCGAAATTATATATATATATATATATATATATATATCTATATATATATATATATATATATATGTATGCATATATATATTATATTATATTATATCATATATTGCTACTTTCAAAATGCATATATCCCCTCTTTGACTGTATAAAATATTGTGTATAAGATTTTGGCAACATTTTTTCAGATTCCTAGATGGCTCAGAGATAGGATGTTTTAAATGTGTGTTCAGATTTCGCATAACAATATATAAAAAGAATATATATAACGTAGAATGTAGAAAGAGAGAGAATATCTTTGTCCGTTCAAAGCTAGAATTGTTTCAGTAACTTTTCATCTCCTCAAGATAAATGGAACTCGAGTCTTCGTGTTGTTATCAAAACATGTCAGTCTTAATTATCGCTCAACCTCCGTTTCGATCGGGTACGTGTCTGTTGAGCAGAATCGTCTCGTACGTGAATGTCTTTGCCGAGAGCCACGTGCAAATTTCACAGTTTGTATGTAAAGTTCCGTCAGATTTCGAAGCTGCTAGAAAGAATTGTGTCCCAAAACGTTTTGTGTCATCTCCACTGCCCAGCTCTTGTGCGAAATGAAAGATTTCATTCGGACTTAGATACTCAAAGTGATCACATCTCTCTCTCTCTCTCTCTCTCTCTCTCTCTCTCTCTCTCTCTCTCTCCATCGCATAGCACTTTTGATTTTAAAGTAATGTAACAATTTCGTACTTATTGAATGGTCACTCATAACTTGTGAATTTCAGATTTGATAGTTCTTAGAGTTTATTTAGTGTTATTTAGTAATTTTTGTGGAATCTGAACAAACATTGTTGTGTAACGGCGCCTGGTTTTGTGAAAGTGTGAAACAAGCTGCAGCAAAGAAAGAAAATTGGTATACCAAGAAGGTAAAGTGTGTTATATTTTTATTAGTTGCAACTAATAACTAATGGGAACAGTGGTTAGGTAAAAACTAATAATTGATGGTTACTAAGGTTTGGTAAAAACTAATAACTAATAGTTACAATGGTTTGAGTGAAACTATTTACTTTTTTACACATTGCAGATTTTTGTGTTTGTTTCATTTGAAGTGATTTTTATGTTTTGTGCATTTATTCATTTTCTTATTGAAGTGTTTATTTTTGTGCATTTGTCCATTTTCTTATTGAAGTGTGTCTTTTTATTTTATATTCTGTGTGATTAATACTTTTTGCAATTTTGATATTTCCCACATTTTTCTGTATTTTCATTTGCATTCACAATTTAATTGACTTAGTTATTTTCATTAATTAATCGTTGCACATTTAATTAAATTTAACACTTGTGAATTAATTTGCATTTACTTAGAATTCTTTTCAAGTTTTATTATTGTTTAGCACTTGTGAATTAATTTCCAAATTTCAATTATTGCCTAACACTTTTGAATTTTGATTGATATATTTTTTTGGATTTTGTGATAAATTAATTATAATTTAATTTTACTTAATTGATTCAAGAATTAATTAAACTTTACTTTGGTTTCAAGTAACAGTAATTTTCCCTGATATTGTGAATTTCACTTATGAATTTTGAGTTTAATAATAAATTTTTGTATCTAAAATTTTTATAAGTGTTTTCATTTCTAACCAGTATATTTGCATATAATTATGATTAGCTTAGGTAGAAACATAGAGTGGTAATTGATCTGTTTTCCTTCTATTAACTTGAAGTGACTTAGAACCAGGGAAGTACTTAGACTTTTGAAACCAGGGAAATACTTAGACTTTTAAAGTTGTTGATGGAGTGATGCCCTTTGATTAATTTAATTGCTTACAAGATTACCTCACGTGAACCTGTTTTGATGAACTTTGTCTGATTTTCTGCAATACTGGTAAGTTGTTAAGGGATCACTGTTGCCTTTAGAGTATTCAGTCGTTTAGTACCTATGATGAGGGTTCAGGTGTCTGGTTTTTGTGAGGTAACAATTAATGAATGGTAAGTGTAGTAACCAGATACTTGGCACTTCGTTACAATATCTATCTATCTATATATATATGATATATTATATATTATAATAGATATATATATATATTATATACATATATATTATATATAATAATATATATAGATATATATATATAAATATCTATA
>NC_061091.1:3480039-3525039 GCF_015104395.2 Macrobrachium nipponense | reverse complement strand
CCAATTATATATAATAATAATAATCATATCTCAAGTGAACCGACTCTTAACTGTCATTTAAGTGAATCGACTCTTAACTGTCATTTTCCATGTAGCTGCTCGATATTTTATAAAACTTCATATATCAGTTGCATCTACCAGACTTACATTATCTATATGTTGAATATAGAATTTCGACCGGAAGCCAAGACTCTACGAGGTCATTCAGCGCTGACAGGGAAATTGAGAGCAGAAAGGTCTCGAAAGGTGTAACATAACAGCTGCGCTATGAAACAACAGTAACAGAGGGTGGAAAGCAGGAGGGGAGAAAGAGAATATGAACGGAGGTACAGCAAAAGGAACGAGAGTAGTTGCAGCTAGCGATGGCACGCTGTAAAGATCCTTTCAAGAGGCGCACTGACGGCACTACCCCCTATGGTGGGTTATCTGTACTCATATTCTTCATGAATATTGATCGACATTTTCAAATCACTAAGCGACGTGTCTATAAATATGGAAAAGCAGGCTAGAAATGAATGTACTAGTGAATAGCTGGTTATATGAGGCGTAAATAACTCGTAACAAATAAATAAATAAATAAATAAAATAAAAAAAGCTTTGATGTGACTATATCTGGCGTGAATATCCAACCGAGTTTATTCACTAAAGTTATACTACTCTATTCAGTGCCAAAAATACTCATGTTTTTGCGTTCGTGAATTTTGATTTGCATTGGACACTGATAATTCAGTGTCACATGGGGATGGTGGTATCAAATAGCTATCTTGTCAAATAATTTCATACACACATTATATATGTATATATATATATGTGTGTATATAACTGAATCACGAAAGTTAGGAACGTGATAAATCCATAAATAAAGTTATATGTCAGTTCATCTGCTAAGCAAAGGACGTTTGAGCGTCGAAAGATCTCGCGGATACTCCGTTGTTTATTTTCTCTCGTGACATATAACTTTATATATATTATATATATATATATATATATATATATATATATATATATATATATATATATATATGCAAAGAAGAAATGTGGTTGAAAGGATAATCTAAATAGTAGTGTCTGATATGGTGTAAGTTAGGAAGGCTCAGAGGCTGGAGAAATATAACATTATGTTGAACGCATAAAAATCCAGGACGGGGGAGGATGTGGAGTCTGCGGTGATCGTGAGAGCTTGTGGTGACAGTGAAAACAGTGAGTGGTGATATGACAAAATGCGAAATTCAGTAAAAAAAAAAAAAAAAAAGTAGAGATTTCATATTCCTTTTTAATTCATTTTTATTTATTTATTTTCATTTTATTTTCATCGTAACAATTTTCATCTATTTATCTAATTTTGTAGTTCCTACGGATCACACTGGCCAATGACCTCTTCGTGATCCTAGCTGACACCTGTAGACGATCAAAGTTGGGTCAAAAGTTGGCGTACGAGTATATGAGATCTATGCCAACGGTCAAGAGTTGGGACCTGTGAGGTCATACACCGCTAGAATGGAAATTCACAGTAAAACGGTTTGAAAGGTGTAACAGGAAGATAACCTCAAAGCAGCTGCACTAAAACAATGATGAGAGGGTGGAACGTAAGATGGAAGAAAGAGAATATGAACGGACGTACAGTAAAAGGAATGTAAGGGGTTGCAGCTAGGGGACGAAGCATAGATCAAAACACAGATGAACATAAGACCCCAGACATCCACCACTGAGATATATCACAATGTGTATCTACAAAGGCGACGTGAGTATTTGCTAACTTGACTTAGGAATAACTAATTATAAGCATTTGACCTAGAATACCTAGCATATGAAAACTATTCACTACCCGGAAAGATAACCCAAAGGTTACTCTGTAGTCATATATCACGATTGTATATATCCAAAGAGTAATTAAAAGACTTTTGTTGTCTTTGAATAAAAAAAAATACAAAAAGGTTATCTTAAGCAAGTGTGCATAATAATGAAGGTATATATTGAAAGTACAGCAAAAATACAACAGCAGAAATTATGTTATCTTTTAGACAATGCAAAAAAAAAAAATGTAAAAAAAAATTCACAATACTACACTTACCTGGCAATAATGTTTAAAGCTGAACTGGAAATAGTTAACCAAACGCCGAAATTGCCAGTTGGGATATTCATAATGTAATTCTGTTCTTTGCAGATGCGTTGCAATGGAACTTTAATTGCAAAAATTCAGCGATAAAACGCTCCATCTAATTTCAGATTCACGTACCTTTTTAATCATATAATGAAATTACATTCATAACTAATGTAATACTCTTTCTGCCTCATTTTCCGTACCCGTCCAATTCTGTATGGATCTAGTACAGGATAGGATCCGCTCTTACAAAGTATAGCTCTTTCTGTATTAAAAATATCTCCATGGATAGGAAACCTAATTCACCTTTGATTCTTGTATGTGTATGACGCCTATACACACACACTATATATATATATATATATATATATATATATATATATATATATATATATATATATATATATATACACACACACGTACGGGCGGCCGCACGCACACATTGTATGTATGTATGTATATATATATATATATATATATTTATATATAATATATATATATATATATATATATATATATATATATATATATATATATATATATATATATATATATATATGTGAAATTTTATCACATCACCGTGATTCATATACATGCATTGAGGTACAAATGTCCTGAATATCCAATTCGCTCCACCTCGGAATTATCATCAGTTAAAAAAATTCTCCTTCGGTTATATGAACATATATTAATTGCGAGGTAGAGCGAATTAGATATTCAAGGATTTGTAGCTTAATGCATATATCATATATATATATATATATATATATATATATATATATATATATATATATATATATATATATATATATATATATATATATATATATATATATATATATATTTCTACGTTTATTGATCTCCTCGTCTACCCAGCATTTAGTCAAATATTTTGATTGCTAGAGAAGCAGCCATATTCACAAATAAATATCATCTGATTTCAGGCGGGAACCCAAAACACCCCATCCAGAGATAGGAATTTCCTGCTAGAGAGGGGGAATATAGACTCTTGTCAGCTTTAGGGACATATCCCAAAGGGAAGGATGTAGGTAGCCTGGTACTTATTAGGCCTATGTCTTAAGCTCTTTTTCCTGTGAACCCTCTGCTGGCTGTATGTTCTATTTCCAGGATTGCCCTGCTCTTGGGGGGTTAAGCTGACCCCCAACACCCAAGAAACACACCTGCCGTCGCTCTCAGTCAGCTCCAGTCGTGACCTCGGATGGCTGTCCCGGCCACCAGCCTTCCATTGTAGGCTTAACGAGGCGTTACTGGCGCGCCTAGAGCCCCCAGACCTGAGAGACAAAGCCGACGCCACATTTCTACAAAGGTCCACTGATCATGGCATCCAGGTATGTCTTGTGAAACAGCATATTGCCAGTTCCCTACCTCCTAGTGTCTATTTACTCCCCATTTTCACAATTCAAACTTCTAATTCAAGGGAATATCCCTTTGTTCCTCTCACTGCCTTGGGGCCGCATGCTTTCCTTGTGCGATCGTCCCAGACAAATGAAGTCATTGCATACCTCAGTTAAACACTAGAGTTCCTTCCCCCAGTGTTAGTGGATCTTTTTCCAGATTCCCTGAGTCTCGTGTCCAAGTCTTTGCACCCGCAAGAGTTGCATTACCGCAAGATTTCGAAAACCAGCTTTTACGTGAATCTCATTTTTAGCCAGCTATCCCCTTGTGAGAGATATATGGGTCCCCACGTGTGGACACGCTGCATTTACTCTTTCTACTGGCAAGTAAACGGCCTCTTGTAAATAAATAGATGTAAAGTAATTAGCTGAGTTTTCTGGCGACCTTTTCCTCTAGAGTAAATTAATACTATAAATCCTGTAAGGTAAGATCAAGTAATTTATTCTGCTTTTTCCCTCAACTATTTTCGTTTACGTATTTGAGCCCCCTCAAGGCCAGGCTTAATACGTAACAATATATATATATATACATATATAATATATATATATATATATATATATATATATATATATATATATATATAATATACACACATTTATTACAGAAATATTTCAATTAACTCAAATCGTTTTCGTAAAAAAAAAAAAAATCCATATTTTCCTTCAGTAACTACAATCATTCAGAACGAAACAAACTCTATTGTGTGATCATTGTATCAGCCTTAATATAGCTTTATCTGCCACTTCAAAAAAAAAAAAGATGTTTCCATGAATTCAGTCGGAATTATTACTATTATTATTGACGAAACCTTCATCAAAGAGGTCGTGGGATGGCCTTTTGTGTGTATTCCAGGCTAATGATTTCATTCTGATCATTATATACTTTTATTCTTCATCGGTAATAGAAGTTATATATATATATATATATATTATATATATATATATATATATATATATATATATCTTTTAAATTGTCATCTGCAGCACTTCAGACATTCCACAATGTTCGTCACCTATTTATTCATTCCACAACTTATCACCTATTGCGTATTTCCTTTCGTTATAAATACGTATATATATATATATATATATATATATATATATATATATATATATATATATATATATGTATATATATATATATATATATATATATATATATATATATACTACATACAGTATATGTATACTATAACTATATTATATATAGATACAACTAAATTTGACCCAGAAAACAACGTATTAACCCCATACTGATAATTGCATACCCTCCTACTTTAATACTGCATTGCCTTCAACTTTATTATATCTCTCTATTGCCCACACACACACACATTATATAGACATACAAATACAATATGCATGTTTCACCTAACAATAGGATGACGCCGCAGAGAAAGCAACCCTCTGTACCCTCACGCGTAGAACCCAAGATGGCGGTGGTAGAACCCATCTTGCTAACTAAAACGCCCCTCCAGTTTTACGACTTGATCGTCTCCCTCGTTGTGAAATCTCTTTCAAATTTTCCTCGCAATCCTCTTAAGGGGAACAAAAGGCCTATTTAAACACATGGGCGGCATCAATGCGTTCATCAGCGTGCGCGCGCGCGCTGGATTGGATTCTGTAATCGGATGTCCCTCGATAGGAGAGGGCTTATCCGCTCTAATCTCGATTACGTATATCTTTAAAAGGTCACGTGACTACCCCGCTCTCGTTTAAGGTACGGATTGGATACACATTATACTTTCTTTTATTCGGGGTTGCTTGGTTTAAACAGCGAAGTTTTTTCTGTCTATTTCCTTGGGCTATTGGTTCGTCTTTTTGTAATGTCTCTAGACACACACACACACACACATATATATATATATATATATATATATATATATATATATATATATATATATTCTACTTTTGCGTGCTGTCGTGTGATTGCTTTGTTTTTAAGTTGCTCAAATAATCTCTCCATTCAATGGCATTTATCAATTTGTAATAATATATATATATATATATATATATATATATATATATATATATATATATATATATATATATATTATATATATATCTTCGAGTAAAAATTATATATAGTTATTTTATATACACAGAACCCACACTATAGTAAGTACATAAGCCCATCCACCCAGCAAGTCTTTATACTTTCCATCCATTTCCTTTTTGTTCCCGCAAACAAAAGAATTATTTTGAGGGATATCTCTCCCTTTTATGGGCCGTCCTCAAAAAGAAGAAGAAGAAAAAAAGTACACCACCAACTCCTTAGAATAGATTCCATTTCCCCCTGAAGCATCTTCTGGCGTTCGCTCCCAGAATGATGATAGAAAACTTTTCCCACTTCTAGAAACTGCCGTCGGTTGGATACAAATAGGCTTATATATGTTCTCAACTTTCGGAACTGTCCCGGACGAAAATGAGAAATAAATACGTATTGCCGTGGATAAGCAATATTCATGTTTAATTTTTTTCTTAAATAAGCGTCAAATAAACTACTTTTGATCATTGTTATTGGTGTATATTACCTTGAATAATAATTCCTTACCCTCAACGCCTAAAGCCAGCCATAACTTGGGGTTCAGATAAAATTGCCTCCTAACCTCATGCTTTTACACTGTATATACGTAATGGTAAACCAAGAGTTGTGAATATATATATATATATAATATATATATATATATATTATATATATATATATATATATATATATATAATTTATATATGGTATATCATTCCTGTTCACCAAGAAGCAAAACCGTTGGGAGAATGTTATTAGGCCTAGTAGTATATGCAAAGTTTTAGCTATCGACGTATAGTACTTCAATTAGCTATCGAAAGTTTCGTGCATACATTCTTCAACCGGTTTTCATCATAAACAAAATCATTATTCCGAACCTCAGCCAACGGAAAACACACGTTTAGCTTACAGCTTTAAAATACATCAATGGGCGTTGCTATAGA
Organism: Macrobrachium nipponense; assembly: GCF_015104395.2. Classification (NCBI taxonomy): domain Eukaryota; kingdom Metazoa; phylum Arthropoda; class Malacostraca; order Decapoda; family Palaemonidae; genus Macrobrachium; species Macrobrachium nipponense. The sequence continues at coordinate 3,518,553 of NC_061091.1, read as the reverse complement.
ATTGTTAGCGAGCGCGGTGCATTGTCTCCTAAACTACGATAAAGGGGAAAGTATTTGATTAACGGTGTCGCTATTACATCATACTCCACAGTTCACGTAAGAAAAAGTACGAAATCTGTGATTAAAAACCAGTGCCAAAGTAAGTTAATGGCAGTGCTTTATGGAAGATCTTAGGAACTTTATGTGAAGAAACGTCTATTTTGCCAACACCTCTCCCGACTGTAATCCTGGCAACGTCCAAAGGAGCTACGGTTTCCATTAAAAAAAAAAGCTAAACAAGTCTTATCTTACCGTAATGTGGAAGTCTTGGCCTAGCGTCTTCGTTTAGCCTAAAAAGGCGCTGTCTATCTGTCCCATTTTCTGACTCGAAGCCGTGAACAGGATTCAACGTGTGCCCCTCTGAAAGCAATATAAGATGAATTAACACACGGGAAACATGATTAATTTTTGCCAGGAGTTATATATGATATTATATGAACTAAATTTCCACCTGATGACTGCCGAAGCAATGAAGATACGCTTTAGAATCAGGCTACCCCTATACAGCATATAGGCTACCCTTTCACGCACGACCAAATCTACGTTCAAGTTTATATTTTAAGATGGAAAACTATTTATCATGCGGCCTGCATTCTCTTTACCAATCGCTAGATACATACGTATACGGAAAAATGACTAGCATCAATCCGGATCGGTAATAAATACTTAGGCATGTGTGAGGCGTCATGGAAATAGTCTGCCGATCCCCTCTGCAGATTAATGAACAAAAAGTCAAGCTTGTGAGTTGTGACCCCTATTTATTTGCCTAATGCCCTGATGGGAAAAAATGACCTTTCTACAACTTGTCTCCTAACAATTCACTATAAATATTCGGAATTTCAGATATATATCGGCTGAAATTACCCAGAATCAATCGTAGCTGCGTGACATGGTATAGGTTAAGCGAGTAGCCTGGCCTACGTCGTTTGCCACCTTGGGTGAAGCACATAATGTTTACTCTCGGCGTTTTAATTGCTGCAATATCCCACTACGTAGTACACATTAACAAAAACACAACTAATACTCATGTATCATCACATTTTAACTTAAGTACTACGTTCTGGCACTCACGAAAGATAATACAAAAACTTAATCCAATCACATTGAAATCATTGGTGTCATTGATATGAATCCCAAATTCCCAATGCAAGAACTGTCGCGATGGTTCTTTTCCCAGAGGTTATTTTCCGTGATGTTGGAAAACTACACGTCACTAGCTTAATATAAAATATTTTTGGCGAAGAAAAATACAGGATTTCAGTACAAGATATGTTTTATATCTTTATTTTCATAATAAAACATAAAAAGACAAAGTGAAGAATTTTTTCCTTCAGTGTCGTGGCTATGGTCGGAAAAGCCACGGAGGGTTGCCAGATGTCACCAGAAAGCCACACTAGAGACGAAATTCCTCAAAACGGCAACCCTGCCCTACACACGATCAATTTTTTCGTCAATTAATTGATATCAGTTTATTGACGACAATGAAGTTGAGGAAATCACTGTGCCTACACACCGTCAATGATTTTACTTCAATTTTCAGTTTGATTCATAACTTCGAGATGAAAGCATCTGTGGCTCTAGGAAATTCGTGCGAAGGGTATTTATTTTCTTCTTCAGTTCTTCCAGTGTAGCATTTGAATAATGTTCTTTGTATTTTCCATACAATATTTTATATGCGTCAGCCTTTTTCTCCCAGTCACTGTACTCGTCGGATTTTATTTTCCACAAGGCCGGTAAGGATCTATAAACGTCAATTATCTCCATCATCATTTTACGCTCACTTTCTTTCTTCTTTTCAGCCATGATTACGATGACGACTCTTTCACTGCTGGGAAAACACTAAAACTAAATTATTGATCAATATATTGATTCTTTGCCCACACACGATCAATTGTATTGAAGACCCATCAATAAATATCAAAGGATCTTTGATCTCTCAATGAATTGATTCAATGAAATTGTTTCAATTAAATTGATATCAATGTCCCCTACACACGGTCAATATCTCCATCAATTCATTGACGTCAATAAATTGATATCAATTAATTGACGAAAAAATTGATCGTGTGTAGGCCCAGATGAATCTATGAAGGGTTACATTGCTGTAATCATTTCGGGTCTCTCGTTCTCAGTCCTCGTCCATTTACATGAATTCGTACCAATGTGTAAGTAATATTCAAGAATTCTACTGAAGTATTTCTTTTATTTTACGCTAGCATCTAAATCTATCATGTAAGCCTTTCGGGAAAGAACCATCGAGCGAGTTGTCAAAATGTCAAGACACGATCAGTTGTGTTTACAAATAGGCATCTCGATTCTCGACTCTCGAGTTAGTTTCTTTCTCTGTTCCCTATGGTGAATATAGCCAAGGAAATTCTGACTGCGTAGCTTATCGATATGCAACTACAGCCGCGCCAGATGATTAATCAAATTAGATGAGATACTCCAAGTGACTATAGTGAATTAACATTGGGTAATTGAACTGGGAACGGAAGTTATACCTCCAGTAAGACCTCGACGACGTTTTCTCAAAGTGTACACTACGATCCTAATCGAAGATTGCATTTCACGGTAAGAAATATTTTGTATTAGTATAGTGCCTTACATGTATTGCTGAACTTTAAGGATGTTATGATTTTTTGTATAGAACCTTGCATGGCTGTTGTCTTAGAGTAGGCTAGTATTCAAGGCATAAATAACTTGTACTATTTATTTCAAGAGAATGACTTTCCGCAGGTAGGTAGTGCTTATGAAACCAAAGTTTTTACAGTGAAACCATTTTAAGAAGAGTCCTTTTGACAATACTATGTGTTAGATAATTAACCGGCCTACGGGCGGGTCCCAGGTAGATTGGTTCGTGTAACCCAGAGCATATATATATATATATATATATATATGATATATTATATATATAATATATATATATATATATATATATATATGTATATAAATATATATATATATATATGATATAGATAATAATATATGATAATTTCTCTCTCTCTCTCTCTCTCTCTCTCTCTCTCAACTCTCTCTCTCATCTCTCTCTCTCTCTCTTGTTCCTTTCTCTTACCTCCCTCTTTCTCTCAATCCAACAATCACTGTCGTCACCCTCTTTTCTCTGTAATACCAACTCTCTCTCTCTCTCGCCTCTCTCCCTCTGTCTCTCTCTCTCCTCCTCTCTCTCTCTCGTTCCTTCTCTACTCCCTCTTTCTCTCTCTCTCTCTCTCTCTTTTCCTCTTTCTTCTCCCTAACACCCGGTCTACTCTCTCTCATTTTCTCTCTCTGTCAACCCCCTTCTAAAACCACCCTCTTTGATGTCATTGATGTTTACCCTATAACAGGGCCGTTCCACCCCATGCCCGTGGGCCAAAAGTGGAATGTAAATTGTCAGCTGTATGCAAAATCAATGTACCTTTGTTTCAAGAAGAATTAACTGAAATGAAAACTAATTATGCCCACCAAGATGTGAAATTCGATTTTTGGACACATATCCTGCTCACATGATCACCCGCACATTTCTTATTATATATGTGTCAAAACTATTGTCAATGTTTGGTTCAAACTGGCTCTGTGAGAGCACATTTTTTCATTCATGAAATGATTAAAGTCAACATTATGATCTCAATTAGTGACGTAAATCTTGAGTCCGAATTAAGATGTGTTCTCACTGATTTTCACCCTGAATTTTTTAAAATAATAAAGTCAAGCTATTATCAGCATTCCCAGTAATTTGACCTTTGTTTTAATTAAATAAACTCTTGTTTGCCCTCTTTAAAATATATTTCTTTGAATTCCTCTGAAATAAGTCCTTGTCAATTTCAAAGTGATAATATAATATATGATATATATATATATATATATATATTATATATATATATATATATATATATATATATACATACACACACATACATTCACACACGCACACACACATACACTTATAAACATAAACACACACACATACATATATACATACAGACAGGTGGCCCACATGACTTTGTTTTTTCAAGAGTGGCCCTCAGACTGAAAAACTTGGACGGCCCTGCCCTATAGTATTCTTTTCCAAATGATAAGTCATATGTATACAGAAATTTGTAAACGTAACTAAGTCTATGGGCATAGCCAGCCCCGTTTCACGGGCAAAACCAGCTCTGTTTCACGGAATCCCTTCTCGCCCTTCGGAGGGGGGAAGTAGAAATTTTGGGAGCCCGGGCTCCCGAGGGTTTCTGGGCTCCCGAACATAGGTCTTGACCTTCCCGGGGTGGAAACCCATCTCCGTTCCGAAACTCAGTCCCGTCAGACCGACGGCCCGGGCGCCCATACCAATCATACATACATACATACATACATAAATACATCGCCAAATATATAATAGATGGTGTGGTGTTATACTGTCCAACGAATGTGGTATGCCCAAAATATTTAGAAAGTGCAAGTCATTCAAATCGTACAAAAAATCGCCGATCAGTTATCACCAGAGACTTGCATGAACAGCTTGATAACACCGATTTCCGTGTATGGACGTTTTATGTACGTATAATACCAAAAAAAAAAAAAAAAAATGCGGTTTTAGGAGATCAACACACGATTTTTAGTAGTTTACGTTCCAAAAAAAAAAAAATCCTCTTCACTTGCCGAACACATTCATATCTACACCCAGTACTTCATAGCATAGGTTGCAATAGTAAGTTATGTAAGGACAGTACGTATTAATATCATTATGACCAGCCAGTGTGTAACACTGTACATAAAACCAAAGAAGGTCAACTTACCAACCTTGTTTGGTGGGATCTAAATCAGCGTTAATATACCAGGAGGATCAGTATTCTATAATATAGTTTCTTTTTGAAATTTCAAGCCGAAGGTATTGTGGTGAAGCTAAACTGAATTTTAGGGCCACATTCGGTACGATTTCATTCAACCTTAAGCCCTCCTGCACTAGCTTTGAATGAGACCAAGTTACAGTGCTGAGGAGTTTACTAACTTACTTAAAGTCAAGAAACCTTGCATTTTATTCAACAAAAGTGCAGTTGAGAAACAATCAACTGTATTTCCTGCACCAATTCTTTTTTGGGTGATGTCACACTAGTTCACAAAGACGCATGTAAAGGTTTAACACATATAATTAATATTTAAAGAACACAACAATGATCCAAATTACGTTAAGAAGCAAGAAAACTAACACATTACTGCAAAAATTATGAACAAAACGTTACGTTACTTCGATAGAAATAAAACATAAATGGCAAACAGGATCTCAGAATATCCTAATGAAGAAGTTACTGCAATGGCGACGACGATTCACGAGGTGATGTGGCTGGATTCTACAAGAACATCTTCTTTTACTTGCTTTCGTGGAGTCAGCTGCTAAAAATCCAAGAGCTTCACCTTTCCACCCTAGAAGAAAACTCGGGAGGAGTATATTGCATAACACAGTTGTCACATCTACAAAATTACAGGGTTACGTAACAAACATCAAGTGCTTTAATCGTAACCCAACATACAAAAAAAAAAGGGGTTTTCGTCCAGAAGGCAAGCATAAATTACTGGCATGTGCCCTTACAATAAGAAAATAATATATATATAGTCTACACAGGAAGAAGTTTGACAACACTGTAATGATACGTCATCTAATTTTATAGAGATGGAAAAAATTTGCAAAAAAGTGGTTTATTACTTTGAATATCAATGTACTAATTTATACAAACTCATTGCTATAGTTAATATAATAAAACTACTTCTGTGGAGCAAAATAATAATATATCAACGTATTTTCATAGAAACTGGGAAATACTTCAAAACAAGTACTCATAAAAAACTAGGAAATTTTATTCAAGGGGAATAAATGGCAATTTTTGACAGGTATCATTGATACACATGCTATTTTATCCAGGTTAATTTCTTTGGCTGTTTAAGAGGTAAACGTTTTTTTTTTTTTTTTTTCTGAGTGCGGCAGTGACGTAAACTGGAGTGTAAGCAAAGCTGCATCCAACCTAACCTAACCTAACTTAACGCAATGTCACGCTCCACCCTCTTCTAGGTTATAAGCCATCATGTTTCTTATGGATACGATCTTATAACCAATTTATTTAAGGAAAAGACGAAATTGTACTAGTACCTACCACAGTGGGCATTACTTAAGTGTTATCTGCATTCTTTCTGCCCATAATTGCACCCACATCAGGCTTTCAACTTAACCTCCTTTCCGTTTTACTTCCATCTTGCTGTTCATTCTATATTTTCGGGATCTCCATCGTGCTCCAACTACCTCTATCCCCCATATTTCACATTCTTAGGCGATGAATGGCCGAGAGAACCCAGTCTGGCTTTATGCCCAAATTTCATGATACCATCATGGAGGGTATAGCCTAGCTATTATGGATATGTTCCCCTTCTAGCTAGTCGTCGATTTTGCGTTTTAATATTTCGGGTAACTTCTAGGTTTGCATCTGTTGCATTTGATCTTTAATCTTAGAGAATAGGACTGTATATTGTTGTTGTTGTTGTTTTTTATCCAGCAGAAATATTATTCAGTCTACGCAGTAATAACTTCAGCGTCCCCGAGCCAAGGTATACTCATAGTATAAAAAAATACAAATATTTTCTCCATAGGTGTTTACATATACGCACAGACACATCAGTTTGCCCATTTGTAATTGGCTACCAGCATCTTTCAGGATCAGGATAAATATGCATATGTATATATAATTATATATATATAATATATATATAGTATAGTATATATTTTAAATATTTACAAACACATATATATATATATATATATATATATATGTTTATATATATATATATATATATATATATATATATGTGTGTGTGTGTAATATATGCAGTACATATGTGTGTTCATGTGTTCGTATGTGTTTGTGTATGTATTTATGTATATTATGGTGCGTTTGTATTATCATGCAAAGATTCATGCCCACATAAAATCACACTCGTCTCATCCACAGTAAGGGGAAATGACATACGGGGTACATTTAAATATGCAGGGTTGCAAGCACTTGTATGTGCTTGCACAACAGGCTTCACACGCATGTATGTTCTAAATCCGTTGTGCATGAGAAGGAACTTATAGATATTTCATATCTCTTTTGCCACCTTTCATGTTCAGGAAATTGCTCTCTCTCTCTCTCTCTCTCTCTCTCTCTCTCTCTCTCTCTCTCTCTCTCTCTCTCAGTGAGTCTTTTGCAAGGCCACTATTGTGTTAAGAGCTTTTGCGGTCCATAACTCCATCATACAGCATTTATCCCTGTTGAAATTCCAAAGCGGTGGTGAAAGCCTACTACTATTTGCATTTGTTTTTGGAGGGTTTTTGTTATTAACTGTTTTTAGTTATTATTCTTTATTAGTATGTGCTTATTTCTTAAAGAATATTAGGATATATATGTTAATAAAGATATGTATATATATACATAATATATATAAGTCTTAATATATAATATACTATATATCTATATAATGTATATATATATATATATATATATGGAATATGGGAATAATATATCTACCTCTATTAATGATTATACATATATCTATATATATATAATGTATATAGTATATATATGTTAGTATATATATATATATATGTGTGTGTATATATATATATATATATATATATATATATATATATATGTTTGTGTGTTTTTATATATATTTGTATATATATTTGTGTCAGTGTCTGGTCTATGATGGTTACAGAATTGTTATCTTTTCTTGATACAGCTGTTTCTGGTACCCTTTCACAGCTGGGTTGACTGATGGGTGGCAGGACTAGATTGGACCAGGTACCTTTCAAATACAAGCCCATTGCTCTGTGCAATGACTCCCACAGTGTTTATTATTCAGGCGGCGTACTGTAGGCACTACTCACAGTTCTTTGCAGCGTCCCTTCGGCCCATACCTAGGACCCTTTCGTTCCTTCTACTGTACCTCCATCCATATTCTTTTCTTCCATCTTGCCATCCACTTTCTCATGAAAAAATGTTTTATAGTGCAACTGCTTTGAGGTTTTCTTCCTTTTACACCTTTCAAGCCTTTCTATTCTCAATTACCCTTTTAGCGCTGAATGACCTCGTAGGTACCAGTCCTGCAGCAGAGTCTTCATCATCTTCCGAGTTTAGTTTTGTTTCATCAGCTGTCATTTTACCTTCCTTATGCTTTGAGACTAATAAAGACTAAATAAAAGGAATAAATACGAATGTGGATGGTATATAAAGAATGATATTTCGAAGTGACAAAGAGATGAATGAATTAGCACAAGGGAAATAGTAGAAAGAAAGGAATTGAAAGATATACGTAGAAAGAGAGGAAGTATCAGAACATTCAATGATAAATTATTCGGTTGGTTTTAGAGGAGGCGAATAGGATCTTCATGGAATGCAGAAAAGTAGACAAAAAAAAGTAGTAGACGAGGGTTTAGATAGGTGATGCCGAAGAAAGTAAACAGAAAAAAGTATAAAGAAGGAAGATGCAGAAGGGGGAACGGATCGATTCAGAAATAAGAGTAATAAAGCGCAAGGGGTTTGAGAGTTCTGCTCCGAGGAATTGCTTGGAATCCGAACTTGTCTCTTACGATGTTTGGTCGGTCAACACGACTCCGGCGAAAGTCAACAAAGCTGTAACGGTTTATTATTGTTGTTATTATTGCTGAACGTGAAAATTGCAACTCGATAAAATGATTGAAAATTAATGTTTGGTTGAGATGTTGCACTTTGATTTCCACGCTCTTTATGGGTTATAGGTTTTATTCATAAGTTTGTTATTGAAGGCAAATGTTTGCGCCGACTTATACTGAGGTTTCCACAACACCTGTTTGGATTTTTTTTTTTTATGTTATCTGCTTTCACTGTCTGAAGAGGGGAAGCACATTCTAAGAAATTTTTTTTAGAAAGAACTGCATTGATTAATGAAATATTATTATTATTATTATTATTATTATTATTATTATTATTATTATTATTATTATTATTATTATTATTATTATTATTCTGTCACAGTCATCCTATTCGACTGGGTGGTATTTATAGTGTGGGGTTCCGGGTTACATCCTGCCTCCTTAGGAGTCCATCACTCTTCTTACTATGTGCGCCGTTTCTAGGATCACACTCTTCTGCGTGAGTCCTGGAGCTACTTCAGCCTCTAGTTTTTCCAGATTCCTTTTCAGGGATCTTGGGATCGTGCCTAGTGTTCCTATGATTATGGGTACAATTTCCACTGGCATATCCCATATCCTTCTTATTTCTATTTTCAGGTCTTGATTCTTATCCATTTTTTCCCTTTTTTTATCTTCAACTCTGGTGTCCCATGGTATTGCGACATCAATGAGTGATACTTTCTTCTTGATTTTGTCAACCAACGTCACGTCTGGTCTATTTGCACGTATCACCCTATCTGTTCTGATACCATAGTCCCAGAGGATCTTTGCCTGATCGTTTTCTATCACTCCTTCAGGTTGGTGTTCGTACCACTTATTACTGCAAGGTAGCTGGTATTATTATTATTATTATTATTATTATTATTATTATTATTATTATTATTATTATTATTATTATTATTTCGGAAGGAGACCCTCTCGTAGGCATGTTTTGTTAAAAATAACTGCTGCTTCAGCACTATTAATCTTGTAAAGAGTCTTCTCTATCATCCAGATGTTTATAGTGATAATCTAAAGTGATTTCAAAATAATATTCGGATTTGACGAAAACGTCTTTATTTATCCTTTTCTGTTCGTCCAGTTTTAAACTCTATTGAGGTTTTCTATTATCACATTCATTTGTAAAGCCCCTTTTGAAAAATCCAGATGTTCATTTTGATCCGTCGGTTACTATCCGTTTGGAAAACTATATTATTATCTTCCATTTCAACTCACAGGTCACCTTTTGACAACTCAGATAAAAATATAACACCCACAATACTACGACTCTACAGGCTGCTCTATGAACAAGAGCCCGTGCTGGCATAAGGCCAATATCGTCTCAGTCTCGGTACAACCATTCCTTTCTGGAAGGTTCCAGCAGACGAGCAAGATTCCCATCCTACATTTCTCCTTTCTGGAAGGTTTCTCGGCAGACGCAAAGATTTCCCTCCATTCCTTTCTGGAAGGTTCCAGCAGACGAGCAAGATTCCCATCCTACATTTCTCCTTTCTGGAAGGTTCCAGCAGACGAGCAAGATTCCCATCCTCCATTCCTTTCTGGAAGGTTCCAGCAGGCGAATTAGATTCCCAACCTCCCATTCCCCGTTTCTGGAATGTTCCAGCAGGGGAGCCACATTCTTATTCTACATTCCTCCTTCCTGGAAGTTTCCAGCAGGCGAGCAAGATTCCCATCCTCGATCCCCTTCTGGAAGGTTCCAGCAGGTGAACGAGATTCTCATCCTACAATTCTTTCTGGAAGGTTCCAGCAGACAAACAAATTTCTCATCCTACATTCCTTTCTGGAAGGTTCCAGCAGACAAATAAGTTTCCCATCCTACATTCCTTTCTGGAAGGTTCCAGCAGACAAATAAGTTTCCCATCCTACATTCCTTTCTGGAAGGTTCCAGCAGACAAATAAGTTTCCCATCCTACATTCCTTTCTGGAAGGTTCCAGCAGGCGAACGAGATTCCCATCCTTCATTCTGGAAGGTTCCAGATTTTGAAGGGGAGAGAAGGCGAGGGAAGCCTCCCTGGAAATTCCACATGCCCCTCAGTGAAACCAGCGGGATTACCCCGTATGAATTCTCCGCGTGCCATTGTTTGTGGAACTCTTGGGTGCTCATTCGCAAAACAAACACTCAGGAGGGGATGCGAAGAGAGAGAGAGAGAGATAGAGAGAGAGAGAGAGAGAGAGAGAGCTTATCTTCTTGCACAACTAGAAGCAAAACCTTGCAGGGAAAGAGAGGAACAGGCAGAGATATCCAAACAGATTTAAACATGGAGATTTGTATTGTATTTTGTAGTAATTATATATATATATATATGTATATATATATATATATATATATATATATATATATATATATATATATATATAGATATAATTGAATGCTTTTTTTTTTTACTGTAATTGGGGGTTCTGTGAAGTTCAAAAATCCAATAAAACCTAATCAACAAGAAGGATGTTCTTTCGCCTTTCTCCTTTGAAATGTAACTTAGGAAAATTTAAGCGGATGTCAAAGCACATCTGACATTATTGCCAAATGGGTCGAATGCATCGAGGAGTCAGAATGGAAGATCACTCGTATGCAGGAAGCTTAAAGTAGTCTGTGCATAAGACGGAGACGAGGATCAGCCTTAACAGGGATTCCGTTGGTCCGTTTGAGTTAGATCTCCGTGAAATAACTGATGCTGCGGAAATTGCTTTATTGTGGTTTTATCGTTTTTTTAGCAGTTTAAATTATTAGAATGATATCGACTTTTTTTTTTTGACGACTTACTCTGTCAAATAGCCTCTTCATGATGCGTATATATCTTTTATTGTTTGATGGTGTCCTGTTGCTAAATTCCCCAACTACAGGCTGCTCTAGGAGCAAGAGCCCGTGCTGGCATAAGGCCACCTTAATCTCATACAACAACAATTCCCCCGTATAGGGTGCGAACCCCAGGATGAGAACCTTTATCCTAGCGGGGTAGTTGCCTTCTTGCGGTGCACTGTCGGCATTATTAGAGGTTCTTTGCAGTGTGCCTTCGGCCCCTAGCTGCAATCCCTTTTCGTTCCTTTTACTGTACCTCCTTTCATATTCCCTCTCTTCCATCTTACTTTCCACCCTTCCTGACAAGTGATTGATTGTGCAACTGTTACGCCTTTCAAACCTTTTTACTGTCAATTTCCGTTTCAGCGCTGAATGACCTCACAGGTCCCAGTGCTTGGCCTTTGGCCTAAACTCTGTATTCAATTCGATTCAATTATTATTATATTGAATAATGTGTTTGACTTTTTAATCTTTCTTTTATGAGAGTGACGGTTTCTTCAACAATGTTTATGACACTCTCACTTTCCAGGTGTTTTTGAGTCATTCTAGTTATCATCGGCTTTCCAGTCGTGTACGGTATATCTGCTTTGCTGATCGACGGCTTTATTCTAGAAGTCATTATTAATACGTTATTAATACGTATCTGCGCTGCTAACGCTTCGATCTCCTTATAACATTACAGTAATTGGTGATGATAAAACGTCACGAGACCACACTGATTTACACAACTGGTATTTCTCTGTTCTTGAAACACCAAGAAATGATTTTGCGTCGACTTCATGTCACCGCTTATAGCTTGACGACTGTTTAGACTACGAATCGTTGATTCATGCTACCTTGAGTCAGACTCTTTCGGTGGAAGCGCCCGAGAGTATAGTCCGATAAATCGAATGGTATCAATAAAGGACAGGGAGAGCTCGATGAAACCCGATAACCTTCTCTAATTGGTCTGGAAATTGGACGCCAGGCGTCAGCTGAGGGAAGACGTTCCCCTCTCTGTTTTTAATTTTCATTTCGAAGTCCCGGCCAGCGACGCTGTTCAAGGGCGAGTTTCTTGACGGTAGGGTCTGTGACATTTTTTTTTCATGCTGTGAGGATCCTGGTTGTGAGGTCATTCACGTGGTTTTTGTTTATACTACGAATTTCTAGATAGGAGGAAATTCACATTTTTTTATGCTATGCAGACCTTGATTCTAGGGACTTTGTTACATTTACCTTAAGATTTTTTTTATATGGTTGCAACCTTTCCACAATGCGTACGACACAATGAATACAAATCCAGATTATGAAGTGTTTGCAAGAATGCTTCAAGCAGTAAATTTCGAGACACATGAATTTTATTTTTGTAACAATTTCACTGTTAGTGAGAGCTTTCGTATTAACTTTTTCATTCAATGAAAATTTTGAATATGGGGAGATTTACTGAATTTTTCTTTTGTACGTTTCTTGGATTTTTCATACAATGAGGATCACTGTTTATGAGAATGTCCACATGGGATTTTTTGTGGTTCTTGGTGTTAAAGCTATAACATAGGTTCTTTCTGCCTTATGGCTCTTCATTACGAATGCATTTTCGTTTTCCTGCAAGCAAGTGCTTTCACACTGCTTTTAATGCAATGAGGATCTTGTCCATGAGGGTGGTCACATTTTTTTTTATTGCTACGAGCTTCTTGAATTAGAGATGTGTATTTCTGGTGATAGAAGTTCACTCTCGAAGTGGTTCAGAAGTCAGTAAAGCCGTTGGTCCTGTTGCTGAATAACCTCTGGTTCCATGCTACGTAAAAACACCATACAAATAAACAAAACATATTATTATTCCACAATAGTATGACTGTTTGATTTAGTTTTTTAAAATAGTTCTAGAATTAATTCTAGTGATATTGACAAGGAGAACCGTGCAGGTCATCGAAATCCTTCTGCTGTGTATATTAAAAAAAATTAAACAAGCATACTACTTTGGATTTACTTATCCATTTTATGGACACGTGATCTTGAGTTTTCTTTAAAATTATTATTATTATTTTTTTTTTTTTTTTGCTCTATCACAGTCCTCACTGTGTGCGCCGTTTCTAGGATCACACACTTCTGCATGAGTCCTGTAGCTACTTCAGCCTCTGGTTTTTCCAGATTCCTTTTCAGGAATCTTGGGATCGTGCCTAGTGCTCCTATGATTATGGGTACAATTTCCACTGGCATATCCCATATCCTTCTTATTTCTATTTTCAGGTCTTGATACTTATCCATTTTTTCCCTCTCTTTCTCTTCAGCTCTGGTGTCCCATGGTATTGAGACATCAATGAGTGATACTTTCTTCTTGATTTTGTCAACCAACGTCACGTCTGGTCTATTTGCACGTTTCACCCTATCTGTTCTGATAACATAGTCCCAGAGGAACTTTGCCTGATCGTTTTCTATCACTCCTTCAGGTTGGTGTTCGTACCACTTATTATTATTATTATTATTATTAACCAAACAAAAACTTCTTTCAGTTTTCTTCTGAAGATTGAAAAAGAAACCCACAAATTCACTTTGTAACTTGTTTACTTCTAAGTATTTACATTTAGTTTTACTCCACACTCGAGTACTTTCAGGCCCTTCTGTGGCCCATTCTCAAGAGATGTTTGGGATGTTAGCCTGGGTCAAGGCCCAGCAGTCTTCTGGAACTTCTTCTCGTTGTGCTGTCATTTATGCGATGGCTGTTCTGGTTTTCTTGAGAGTTGCCAATCCCCTCTTGTCGCTCTGATATCCTGAGCTGATGGTCAATGGGATTCACCCTTGTGGTAAGGGTGTGGTCACCAAAAGTCTGTTGGGCAGGAAACCTAATCTACAGGGTCAGTTCAGGGTCAATCTTAGCTTCTTTTAATATCAAAGCTCGGCTTTATGGACTTCTGAGGTAAAACCTTTGTTTCCTTCAATTACTTTATCTCTCTGATAAGTGCACCTTCTACTACCCTCCTGTGACTAATTTTGTTTTGTTGTTTTGTATATAAGCCTACTGTTTTTGAAATCCATCCTATGGTCATTTTCCCACAATGTCTAGCTATAGCACTCCCCTGAGAGTTAAGCGTACTGCCCTTCTATGTTCTTGGACTCTAGTCCTTATTCCCCTACCTGATTCCCCACATATCTGTCTCCACAATTATTGCAATTGATTATGTATACCCCCGCTACATCTTCGTATTACTGTCTTCTCCTTCCAATTTATTTTTACATACTTTGTTTTTTAAGGTATTATCAAAGGTATATACAATTATATTGACTTTCTTCATTTTTGAAGTGATTTGTTTCATTTTAGGCATAAAAGGGAGGGCAACTATTTTCTTGTTTTCTTTATTCCATGTACTCTCTACATTCGCTCTGTAAAATATTTTTCTAGCTTTGTTGAGTGCCCTTTTTCTGAACCATTCCGAGTATGCTAATGCATCGAAGCTTTTATCGATGTAATTTATTTCTTGTTCTATCTTGCAAGGGTCACACGTTCTCATTGCCCTAGAAATAAACCTGTTAGAACCCCTATTTTTATATCATGACTATGAAAAGAGAAGAAATGAATATATGGAGTTGTATGTGTGGGCTCTCTATATGTGCTGAATTCATATCCTGTTTCTTTACTTTCTATGAGTATGTCTAAAAAGGGCAGTTTATTATTGTTACTTTTCTCTAAAGTGAACTGGATATTGTTATCAAACTTATTGAGCTCATCTAGAAAAGTTTCTATTTTATTTCCATCCCCTTGCAGAATAGCAAAAATATCATCCACGTATCTCCACCATCCTTGCAGTTTTAAGTTAGGGACATTCACATTAGGAACTAGATTAGTTTCGAAATATTCCATATAGATGTTAGCGAGTATAGGTGATAATGAGGACCCCCATATCTACTCCATATTTCTGTTTGTAAACTTGTCCCTCAAACGTGAAATAAGTATCACTGACACACAATTTGATCAACTCAAGGAAGACGCCTATTTCGATGTTTGGATTGAAAATACCTTCATTATGTTTAGTCTGAAGGAATTCTAATACTTTATCTAAGGGGACATTGGTGAATAATGCTACTACATCAAAACTAACCATGTGTCCCTTTATATTCTTTTTCTTAACTTTGTCTATGAAATCTACTGAATTGTTTTAATATGGGATTCTGAAAATATACCTAAGTATATTCCTAGTTCTCCAGCTAACCACACAGCTAAGTTTTTGTTAGGAGATTTCCTACTAGAAACAATAGGGAGTAGTGGGCAGCCCTCCTTGTGTATTTTGGGGCTGCCATATATATATGCAAGTTCAGGTAATTTACTTGAGAATAATTTATTGCATAGCATGTCCTTCCCATTACCTAGTCTACTGATTATTTTCTTCACATTCTGATTAAAGGTATTCTGAAGCTTTTGGATTGTTGGAGGATTCTCTATTTTAGCATAAGTAGTTTCATCATCTAGTAGCCTGTACATTTTAACCCTATATTCTGAGCTATTCATGATGACAATACTACCCCCTTTGTCAGCTTTCATTATTCTAATATCTTTGTAGCTTTTTAATCCCTTCAGAGCGATACTAAATCTCCTTGGCAAGATATCTCCAAGTTAGCTTTCATTACTCCCTATCATCACTCCTCTGAGAAAAGGAGCTAAATCATTGTGATAGAAAGCCCACACATACAAACTCATATATTCAGTTCTTCTCTTTTCATAGTCATGATATAAAAATAGGGGTTCTAACAGGTTTATTTCTTAGGGCAATGAGAACGTGTGACCCTTGCAAGATAGAACAAGAAATAAATTACATCGATAAAAGCTTCGATGCATTAGCATACTCGGAATGGTTCAGAAAAAGGGCACTCAACAAAGCTAGAAAAATATTTTACAGAGCGAATGTAGAGAGTACATGGAATAAAGAAAACAAGAAAATAGTTGCCCTCCCTTTTATGCCTAAAATGAAACAAATCACTTCAAAAATGAAAGAAAGTCAATATAAATTTGTATATACCTTTGATAATACCTTAAAAAACAAAGTATGTAAAAATAAATTGGAAGGAGAAGACAGTAATACAGAAGATGTAGCGGGGGTATACATAATCAATTGCAATAATTGTGGAGACAGATATGTGGGGGAATCAGGTAGGGGAATAAGGACTAGAGTCGAAAAAGTCCAAGAACTAGAAGGGCAGTAGCTTAGCTTAACTCTCAGGGGAGTGCTATAGCTAGACAATTGTTGGGAAATGACCATGGATGGATTCTTTTCAAAAAACAGTAGGATTATATACAAAAGCAACAAAATTAGTCCACAGGAGGGTTAGTAGAAAGGTTCACAGAGCGGTAGTTAGAAGGTGCACTTATCAGAGAGATTAAAGTAATTGAAGGAAACAAAGGTTTTACCTCAGAAGATCCCATAAGCCGAGCTTTGATATTAAAAGAAGCTAAGATTGACCCTGCTGACCTGGAGATTAGGTTTCCTGCCCAACAGACTTTTGGTGACCACACCCTTACCATAAGGGTGAATCCCATTGACCATCAGCTCAGGATATCAGAGCGACAAGAGGGGATTGGCAACTCTCAAGAAAACCAGAACAGCCATCGCATAAATGACAGCACAACGAGAAGAAGTTCCAGAAGACTGCTGGGCCTTGACCCAGGCTAACATCCCAAACATCTCTTGAGAATGGGCCACAGAAGGGCCTGAAAGTACTCGAGTGTGGAGTAAAACTAAATGTAAATACTTAGAAGTAAACAAGTTACAAAGTGAACTTTGTGGGTTCTTTTCAATTATTATTATTATTATTATTATTATTATTATTATTATTATTATTATTATATTATTATTATTTTTATTATTATTATTGTTATTATTATTATTATTTTTTGCTCTATCACAGTCCTCCAATTCGACTGGGTGGTGGTTTATAGTGTGGGGTTCCGGGTTGCATCCTGCCCCCTTAGGAGTCCATCACTCTTCTTACTATGTGTGCCGTTTCTAGGATCACACTCTTCTGCATGAGTCCTGGAGCTACTTCAGCCTCTAGTTTTTCTAGATTCCTTTTCAGGGATCTTGGGATCGTGCCTAGTGCTCCTATGATTATGGGTACGATTTCCACTGGCATATCTCATATCCTTCTTATTTCTATTTTCAGATCTTGATACTTATCCATTTTTTCCCTCTCTCTTTCTCTCAACCTGGTGTCCCATGGTATTGCGACATCAATGAGTGATACTTTCTTCTTGACTTTGTCAATCAACGTCACGTCTGGTCTGTTTGCACGTATCACCCTATCCGTTCTGATACCATAGTCCCAGAGGATCTTTGCCTGATCGTTTTCTACTCACTCCTCAGGTTGGTGCTCGTACCACTTATTACTGCAAGGTAGCTGATGTTTCTTGCACAGGCTCCAGTTGGAGGGCTTTTGCCACTGAATCATGCCTCTTTTTGTACTGGTTCTGTGCAAGTGCCGGGCATTCACTTGCTATGTGGTTTATGGTTTCATTTTTCGTATTGCACTTCCTACATATAGAGATGTTATTTCCGTCTATCGTACTTTGAACATATCTGGTTCTTAGGCCTGATCTTGTGCCGCTGTTATCATTCCTCAGTTTCCTTCTTTAGCTCTCCCCTCTGTAGCCACTGCCAATTGTCATCGCTGGCTAGTTCTTTAGTCTGTCTCATGTATTGTCCGTGCATGGTTTGTTGTGCCAGTCCTCTGTTCTTTCTGTCTTTCTCCTGTCTCTGTATATTTCTGGGTCTTCGTCTACTTTTATTAGTCCTTCTTCCCATGCACTCTTTAGCCACTCGTCTTCACTGGTTTTAGATATTGCACCAGTGCTCTGTTTTCGATGTTAACGCAGTCCTCTATACTTAGTAGTCCTCTCCCTCCTTCCTTTCGTGTTATGGTATAGTCTGTCCGTATTTGCTCTTGGGTGTAGTGACTTTGTGTATTGTCATATGTTTCCTGGTTTTCTGATCTATGCTGCGGAGTTCTGCCTTCTGTCCATTCGACTATTCCTGCGCTGTATCTGATAACTGGCACTGCCCATGTGTTTATGGCTTTTATCATATTTCCGGCGTTGAGTTTTGACTTGAGTATCGCCTTGAGTCTCTGCATATATTCTTTCCTGATCGTGTCCTTCATCTCTTGGTGTTTTATATCTCCTCCTTCCATTATTCCCAGGTATTTGTATCCTGTCTCATCTATGTGTTTTGATGTTGCTCCCATCTGGTAGCTTTATCCCTTCAGTTTCTCGTTACTTTGCCTTTTTGTATGTTGACTAAAGGCGCATTTTTCTATTCCAAACTCCATCCTGATGTCCCCAGATACAATTCTTACAGTCTGGATTAGGGTATCTATTTCCTTGATGCTCTTACCATACAGCTTGATGTCGTCCATGAACATCAGATGGTTGATTCTGTTGCCTCTTTTCTTGAGTTGGTACCCGGCATCCATCTTCTGTAGTACTTTTGTCATGGGAAATCATGGCTACTACGAAGAGTAGTGGGGACAGTGAGTCGCCCTGGAAGATCCCTCTCCTGATATTAACCTCTGCTAGTCTTATTCCAGAGCTTGTAAGTATTGTATTCCAGTGCGCATTGGTATTTTTGAGGAAGCTGATGGTATTTTTCCTCTGCCCCATATATTTTCAGGCATTCTATTAGCCATGTGTGTGGTATCATGTCGAAGGCTTTCTTATAGTCTATCCATGCCATGCTTAGGTTGGTTTTTCTCCTCTACCTGTTCTTCATTACCATTTTGTCTATCAGGAGCTGGTCTTTTGTGCCCCTACACTTCCTTCTGCAGCCTTTCTGTTGGTGGATGGTGTTTCTCCTCTAGTAGTTGTATAGCCTTTCACTGATGATACCTGTTAGTAACTTCCACATTATTGGTAGGCAGGTGATAGGCCTGTAGTTACTGGCTAATATTTCCCTTACTCTTGTCTTTTGTACTAAGGATGTTCTTCCTGTGGTCATCCATTTGGGTGCTTGGTGATTTGAGATACAATGCTGGAGTTGTTCTGCTATTCGTGGGTGTAGGGCCTTGAAGTTTTTGAGCCAGTATCCATGGACTTCATCGGGGACCATGGGGCTTTCCAGTTTGGCATTTTGCGTTTAAGTTGGTGTGTTGACTGTGTCTGTCGTGATGTCTGTGAATCTTTGTTTTATTCTCCCCTGTTTTCTTCTTACCTTGACTTCCTGGAGCCATGTTGCATGTTTGTTGTGTGATACCGGATTGCTCCATATGTTTTCCCAGAGTCTCTTACTTGGTTCGGCTTCAGGAATTTCTGGGTGGTTGTCTTCCCCTCTTAGTTGGCTGTATAGTCTTTTTTGGTGGGTTCCGAATAGTTTGTTCTGTTGGTATCCCTTATTCCTGTTCATGTACCGTTGGATCTTATGTGCTTTGGCCTTAAGCCTCTGTTTTACATCTTCTATGGTGCTGTTTAGTCCCCTCTCTTGTAATTTGTATTTCTCGTTGAGTTCCTCCCTTGTCTTCTTGCTTCTTAGCCTTTTTTCTGCCATCTCTTTCAGTTTACTCAAGTCAGATCTCATCACCATGATTTGCTTTTCCAGGCGCCTTTCCAAGGAGGTTGCTGTTGGTTGGTTGTGCTGGTGGTGTGGTGTTCGAATCCCCATCAGTTCTGCTACTAATCTTGCTCCTGCATATGTCAAGTTATTTGTTTCTGTGATACTGGTGTCTGATTATGCCCATTATTTCATTGACCTCACTTGTTTTCTCCCTTAATTTCTTGGTGTTGTAGGCTTTCATGGAGGGGATCTTTGTTCTCTCTGTATCTGGCTCCATCCATTGTCTGATCTTTTCTACCCATTCCGTCCTCTCTGTTACTTCGTCGGTGTTTCTTCGTGTGTCGTTGTTTGATACCTCATCCTCCCTGTCGTCTTCTGTGGCATCGTCTCTCAGTTCGTCTTCGTGTAATTCGTTGTCGTGTGACATTTCCCTTTCCAGTTCTTCTCTTTCTGTTGGGGAGAGCCAGTTCTTTTTCTTTATGTTCCTTACTTGGTCTGCCAGCCTCTGCTCTGATTGGGGGGTGTTATTCCTCTCATTCCAGATGTTGACCAATCTTCTTCTATATCCTCTCTCCGTGGGGTTGCTTCTGATGTAGCATCTCCATATTTCCTTATTTTCTTCTCTTGGCCATTTCTTCCTTTTTGCCTCTGTAGCTCCAATCTCAGGCTGTTGATTATTGTCGTTGTGGTGATCAGTTGCTGGATGACGACCTCCAAGTACCTGACCGTCTTCCCCTTTATTATTATTATTATTATTATTATTATTATTATTATTATTATTATTATTATTATTATTATTATTATTATTAACACTAAGAAATCAGAAAAGTTACTCTGAGAAGGGAACTGACTTTGTGTTCCAGAACACTGAATCCCTTTAAGCCAAAATGTTGTTGTTGTTGTTGTTGTTGTTGTTGTTGTTGTTTATATTGCCTTGCAGTACATTACGGATGGGTTGGTCAGCTTGATTCCCTTATCCGCCCCAGGCGTGATAGAATCTGGAAATAGCCAATAATAGTTTATTGTTGTTTTGATGTATTTTCCAGACTAATGCTCTGTATATTTTTCTATTTTCGGATTTGATGAACCCAAGTTCATCCTGACATTAGCTTTAGCTTTAATAAACCAAACAAAAACTTCTTTCAGTTTGCTTCTGAAGGTTGAAAAAGAAACCCACAAAATTACTATGTATAACGTGTTTACTTATAAGTATTTACATTTTGTTTATTTTACTCAATACTCGAGTACTTTCAGGCCCTATCTGTAAAAGGGCCACAGATAGTGCCTGAAAGTACCCGGGTATTGAGTAAAATATAAAATGTGAATACTTATAAGTAAACACGTTATACACAGTAATTTTGTGGGTTTCTTTTCCAATCTTTATTTTTAATTTTATGAAGACTGGGCGTTTTGCGTTAATTTAATCTGTGTCTATGAATCTCTATGGATATAACGGAATTAATCCATTTGTGAGGTAAATGTACAACTGTTAAGCCTAATTCCGTAGTGCGGAAGCCCTTTAATGATGCTAATTGCTTTATTATGTATTTTGATATTCACTTGTTAATGTTTTATAAGTGTAATTACAGTGCATTATTAAGTAGGCCCCCTCTGCTATTTATTTGAGCCCGGTTTCATGCTCATACAGGTTGTACATAAAGTCACAGTACCATTACAAGTATTTATTGCCTGATGGTACTGGGATTTTATGGACACCCTGTATTTGTTTACCTTTTTGACATATTCCCCTACTAATGGTGTATGGTTGTTTATAATAATCTCATTATTGCCTTACTGAACAATAGTACTGTGTTTATTAGCGTATTTAATACTCATTCCATATCATATGGGTAGCCATTAATAGCAGTAATAATAGTTACAGTTTGTCGTGTCGCTTGTGAGGTCAAATTATTTTTTCTCTTAGCAAAACATGGTGACTGCGTTTATCAGACCTCGCCAGAGTTCGTCTGTTACCACACCTGTGACTTGCCCATTTTATTTGCCAATCATTATAAGTTGGTATGAACAATAATTCTTCATAGGGCTGTTCAGCCATTATAACTAAGCAGTATTTATTAGAGCCGTAACCATTCTGTTATATTATTTGTATGATGAATGTTGCCTGTAATATCTGGTGGGTCTACGTACAGTTTTCTTTCGTAAATCTCAGTGGTAAACAGAAAACGCACCGTAGTTAAGGGTAAACTAAATTAATTTCTCTCTCTCTCTCTCTCTCTCTCTCTCTCTCTCTCTCTCTCTCTCTCTCTCTCTCTCTCTCTCTCTCTCTCTCTCTCTCTCTGACAGTTAGTTGTATAAAAATGAAGAATAAGCCAACGGATTTGCAGGGTAAGGTAGCCAAGAATGAAATAATTGAGACTACAGTCGAACTAGAGACAGCCATGTCATTGAAGGTGTTGCACGTCATGTACTAAGTCTAATGTTTCGCTTGATTGGATTTGATTTGATTTGTTGAGAATTCTTTTATTGAGATGATATGTCATGATAATGACATCTGTCTTTTATCATAGGTGGACTAATATCATACACACATGGACGACTTGAAGCAGTTATAAACAATTGCACAACAATCAACACGATCTGCCCGCATCGTGCAAAACACTGGCTCAAATGTCACTCGAAGAAAGTTCCCTTCTGTTATCAGGAGAAATTGCTCACAAGACCATCAACATCTCATTTTGCATTCCAAATTTCCACCGAGATGATGGGGGGGGGGGGGGGGCGGTGGGTGGCATTGCGTATGGTAGGGAGGATATTCCAGATGGTAAACAGGAACCGACAAGGATATAGATCATTAGTGCATGGTGGTGAATCAAGTTAGGCATATGCTGGGTGCGAGAGAGGATTATGTCTTTGTGTATATATATATATATCATATATATATATATATATATATACTATGTGTATGTATATATATATATATATATATATATATATATATATATGTATGTATATATATATATATATATATATATATATATATATATATATATATATATATATATATAACTTAATCACGAAAGTTTGGAACGTGATAAATCCATAAATAAAGGTATAAGCCACGAAGGAAAATTAAACAACGGAGTTTCTGCAAGATCTTTCGAATCAACGTCCTTTACTCAGCAGATAAACTGACTTACATGAGGAATTGACAGTACAGGAAAGGTCGTATAACTGACAGATAGGGATTATAAGGAGATTAGTACCTAGAATCCAGCAAACCTGGCGAGTGAGTAACCTTTCCAAACAATCATAAACGTGGGTACAATTTAAAAAAAAAAAAAAAAGATTATGTCAATCTGCTCAGACACAGGGACAAGACAATTGAAGGATTATATAGGGTGACAGCTATTCAGATCTTTGGTAAACAAAAACTTATTCACAGTACATATTAAACATACATATACAGCGAAGATATCTCTAAGACAACTAATTTGTATATAAGTCTGTAATTATATCGTTGAGGTCATTCTTAAACATGTTACAAATACAAGGGTCTAAATGAAACAGTCCACGACCAATATTAAAATTACAATGGGAAGTAAGTTGTATTATGGCAGATTCTAAAAGATTTCGTGATAAGATATCGTTTGACCTTGCAATTACTGAACTACCAATCCAATTTATTCGGTGGTTGTTTTCACTTAAATGAATGAATATTGCATTAGATGTTTGCCCAGTTTTTACAGAATATTTATGCTGGTTTAATCTTACCTCTAAGCCCTTGCTCGACTGTCCGAGATCAAAAGAGGGGCAGTCCATACATGGAATTTTATATATTATGTTGTTGCTTTCCCTAGGGCCATTTTTTTATCAACAATTATTGTAGGAAAAAACAAGGTTGACCTTAAAGGCTTTTAACAATGATGTAATGGTTTCAAATCCGTTTAAATAAGGCAAACAGAATGTTCCTAGAATTTTCTTTCTCCGTGTTACTTACACAATAAATTTTTTGTGGGCTTTATTATAACAAATATCTAATATATGTGAAGGATAACATAAATCTTTCCCTATTTTTCTCAAGTATTCAATTTCTTGATCCAAATATTGGAGACTGACAATGCACAATGCTCGTAAAAACATTGGAGAAACAAATTGATATTTTGATGTTAAGATGGTGGCCTGAATAGAAATGAACATAAGGTAAGTTGTTGGTTGGTTTCCTATAAATACGGAATTTACATTGAAATGGTTCTCTATGTATCAAAACATCTAAGAAAGGGAGGCAATTGTCTTTTTCCAATTCTAGAGTAAACTTAATCAATGGTACCTGGTTATTTAATTTAGAGAGTAAATCATTTACATCAATACCAGCAGGCAGAACAGCTAAAATATCATCAACATATCTATACCACTTTACAGGAATATAAATGATATTAGGTAAGTAGTGTTTTTCAAAAAATCCCATGCACAAGTTTGGGAGGAGTGGTGATAAAGGATTGCCCATTGCCATGCCAAATATTTGTTGATAAAATTCACCATTGAATATAAACTTACAATCACAAATGCACAACCTAGTGAGTGAAATAATGTGACTTATAGGTAGAGGTAATTCATGCTGAGTTAGTTCATTACTAAGATATTCTAAAATAGAGTCTATAGGGACTTTAGTAAAAAGAGAACATACATCAAAACTAACGAATCTATCAGTGAGGCAAAGAGTAATTTTGTTTGATTTATCAATTAAATCTAGAGAATTATATTTATGAGAATCGGAGATGGTTCCAAGTAACGGGGACAAGATCTTAGTGATGTATTTCGAAAGTTTATATGAAATTGAACCAACAGTATTGATAATTGATAGGCCGCATAGGGTTATTTTCTTTGTGCGTTTTGACTAATCCGTACAGGTAAGGTAGCGAAGGAGATCTGAGTGACAATTTGCCTAGTAGTTCTGTTTTATCTTTAAGGATATTTTTCACTGTGCTATTAAAGTTTTTTATGAATTGATCAAGGGGATTTTTTGTTAGTTTTTTATTAGTCACATCATCATCCAGTAGGACTTGCATACGTGATATGAAGTCAGCTTTATCTAAAATTATTATACTATTTGACTTATCAGCTTTTGTAATGTGGATAGCATTGTCCATTTTAAGATCGGTCAAACTTTTCTTATAGTGAGCAGGGAAGTTACTTTCATGTTTAACATTGGCAGCTCCGTAAACAATACCTTTAATTATGTCAACTTGATGTTGAGGAAGATCACAATATTTTTCAAATTTACTTAGGGATGACGCAATCATTAAAGCAGAAGGTCGACTCTTTATAAAGAAAGATTAACCATATCCAAGCGCACTCACGACATTTTCACTTATTTGTTTACTTGATGGGTTTACAACACAACCTTGACGTGCAAAATTAGTCCAATCACTGCTATCAATAAGATTTTTTAGTTTTCTGTCGAGTTTCCTTTTCAGGGCATCTGTAGTCCTATGTAGTTTTTCTCAAATTTCCAGTCGCAGCGAGTCCTTCCAATCAGCCGGGATGGAATGATTGAAAGAGATCCTTGTTTTTTCCAATTCTTTGAATTTTTCCTTCTCTTCTTGCTTGGCGACTGCTATGTGCTGTTTTTAACATCATGGCACTAAATTCGTGGAATGAGTGATTGTTATACCTTCTTAGACGGCGTGGCAGCAAGGATTTAGGGAGCACTTGTTCAGAAAGGCACTTCTTCAGGAACTGTAGTCGAATTCTGGTCGAATGTGCATCCACAAGAGACTTGAAGAAGGTAGTGACGACAAATCTCAAAGGAGGAAACAGAATAGCGAAAGTAAACGTGGCCCTCATTATGAATAACTGAATCACGAAAGTTTGGAACGTGATAAATCCATAAATAAAGGTATAAGCCACGAAGGAAAAATAAACGACGGAGTTTCTACAAGATCTTTCGAATCAACGTCCTTTACTCAGCAGATAAACTAACTTACTTGAGGAATTGACAGTACAGGAAAGGTCGTATAACTGACAGATAGGGATTATAAGGAGATTAGTACCTAGAATCCGGCAAACCTGGAGAATGAGTAACCTTTCCAAACAAGCATAAACATGGGCACAATTAAAAAAAAAAAAAGATAAAGATTAAGTCAGTCTGCTCAGACACAGGGACAAGACAATTGAAGGATTATATAGGGTGACAGCTATTCAGATCTTTGGTAAACAAAAACTTATTCACAATACATATTAAACATACATATACAGCGAAGATATTTCTAAGACAACTAATTTGTATTTAAGTCTGTAATTATATCTTTGAGGTCATTCTTAAACATGTTACAAATACAAGGGTCTAAATGAAACAGGCCACGACTAATATTGAAATTACAATGGGAAGTAAGTTGTATTATGGCAGATTCTAAAAGATTTCGTGATAAGATATCGTTTGACCTTGCAATTACTGAACTACCAATCCAATTTATTCGGTGGTTGTTTTCACGTAAATGAATGAATATTGCATTAGATGTTTGCCCAGTTTTTACAGAATATTTATGCTGGTTTAATCTTACTTCTAAGCCCTTGCTCGACTGTCCGAGATCAAAAGAGGGGCAGTCCATACATGGAATTTTATATATTATGTTGTTGCTTTCCCTAGGGCCCTTTTTTATTAACAATTATTGTAGGAAAAAACAAGGTTGATCTTAAAGGCTTTTAACAATGATTTAATGGTTTCAAATCCGTTAAAATAAGGCAAACAGAATGTTTTTTAGAATTTTCTTTCTCCGTGTTACTTACACTATAAAACTTTTTGTGGGCTTTATTTTAACAAATATCTAATATATGTGAAGGATAACTTAAATCTTTCCCTATTTTTCTTAAGTATTCAATTTCTTGATCCAAATATTGGGGACTGACAATCAATGCGCAATACTCGTAAAAACATAGAAGAAACAAATTGATATTTTGATGTTAAGATGGTGGCCTGAATAGAAATGAACATAAGGTAAGTTGTTGGTTGGTTTCCTATAAATACTGAATTTACATTGAAATGGTTCTCTGTGTATCAAAACATTTAAGAAAGGGAGACAATTGTCTTTTTCCAATTTTAGAGTAAACTTAATAATTGGTACCTGGTTATTTAATTTAGAGAGTAAGTAATTTACATCAATACCAGCAGGCAGAACAGCTAAAATATCATCAGCATATCTATACCACTTTACAGGAATATAAATGATATTAGGTAAGTAGCGTTTTTCAAAAAATTCCATGTACAAGTTTGGGAGGAGTGGTGATAAAGGGTTGCCCATTGCCATGCCAAATATTTGTTGATAAAATTCACCATTGAATATAAACTTACAATCACAAATGCAAACCTAGCGAGTGAAATAATGTGACTTATAAGTAGAGGTAATTCATGCCGAGTTAGTTCATTACTAAGATATTCTAAAATAGAGTCTATAGGGACTTTAGTAAAAAGAGAACATACATCAAATCTAACAAATCTATCAGTGAGCCAAAGAGTAATTTTGTTTAATTTATCAACTAAATCTAGAGAATTATATATATGAGAATCGGAGATGGTTCCAAGTAACGGGGACAAGATCTTAGTGATGTATTTTGAAAGTTTATATGAAATTGAACCAACAGTATTGATAATAGGCCGCATAGGGTTATTTTCTTTGTGCGTTTTGACTAATCCGTACAGGTAAGGTAGCGAAGGAGATCTGAGTGACAATTTGCCTAGTAGTTCTGTTTTATCTTTAAGGATATTTTTCACTGTGCTATTAAAGTTTTTTATGACTTGATCAAGGGGATTTTTTTTTTATTTTTTTGTGTCACATCATCATCCAGTAGGACTTGCATACGTGATATGTAGTCAGCTTTATCTAAAATTACTATACTATTTGACTTATCAGCTTTTGTAATATGGATAGTATTTATGTTATCCTTTACATATATTAGATATTTGTTACAATAGACCCCACAAAAAGTTTTATAGTGTAAGAAACACGAAGAAAGAAAATTCTAAGAACATTCTCAGTTTGCTTATTTTAACGGATTTGAAACCATTAAATCATTGTTAAAAGCCTTTAAGGTCAACCTTGTTTTTTTCCTATAATAACACACTAAAAGGAATGTTAATAAAAAATGGCCCTAGGGAAAGCAACAACATAATATATAAAATTCCATGTATAGACTG
The DNA here is from genome assembly GCF_015104395.2 of Macrobrachium nipponense. NCBI lineage: Eukaryota > Metazoa > Arthropoda > Malacostraca > Decapoda > Palaemonidae > Macrobrachium > Macrobrachium nipponense. The sequence continues at coordinate 3,490,381 of NC_061091.1, read as the reverse complement.
CCCCTCTTTTTATCTCGGACAGTCGAGCAAGGGCTTAGAGGTAAGATTAAACCAGGATGAATATTCTGTAAAAACTGGGCAAACATCTAATGCAATATTCGTTCATTTAAGTGAAAACAACCACCGAATAAATTGGATTGGTAGTTCAGTAATTGCAAGGTCAAACGATGTCTTATCACGAAATCTTTTAGAATCTGCTATAATACAACTTACTTCCCATTGCAATTTTAATATTAGTCGTGGCCTGTTTCATTTAGATCCTTGTATTTGTAACATGTTTAAGAATGACCTCAAAGATATAATTACAGACTTAAATACAAATTAGTTGCCTTAGAGATATCTTCGTTGTATATGTATGTTTAATATGTATTGTGAATAAGTTTTTGTTTACCAAAGATCTGAATAGCTGTCACCCTATATAATCCTTTAATTGTCTTGTCCCTGTGTCTGAGCAGATTGACATAATCTTTTTTTTTTTTTTTTTAAATTGTACCCATGTTTATGCTTGTTTGGAAAGGTTACTCATTCTCCAGGTTTGCCGGATTCTAGGTACTAATCTCCTTATAATCATTATCTGTCAGTTATACGACCTTTCCTGTACTGTCAATTCCTCATGTAAGTCAGTTTATCTGCTGAGTAAAGGACATTGATTCGAAAGATCTTGCAGAAACTCCGTTGTTTAATTTCCTTCGTGGCTTATACTATATATATATATATATATATATATATATATATATAATATATATATATATATATTGTTACCTATGCACGTGGAATTTCTTATAGTCACATTTATTAAGACACAAATACCGACTGATATCGAATTTACTATACATTGGGAATACCTTATACCCAGGGGAATTGAATTGATATGCACTTGTCAGCTGTAATATCCCTTGGGCGTAAATTATTACCAAGGTGCATTGGATTCAATATTGAACGAATTTATATATATATATATATATATATATATATATATATATATAATATACATATATAATGTGCATGTCAGTTGCCAATTCTATTAAACTATTAAGCCAGACAAAGTGATAAAAACGTATAACTTTTAAGACTTAATCTAAACCCTCTCTGCTTTATCCTGGCCAGAGTGGACCTGAAAAGAGATAAATAGCTTCCCTTTCGCACCCATAATCAATGGGCTGTCAATTTGCTAATGTTTCTGCACGCCACAGGAAGATACTGGTCGACGATAAATCGATGGCTTCTCGAGAGAGAGAGAGAGAGAGAAAGAGAGAGACTTGATCACCCCTTCCACCTTTCATCTTGTTATGATGTTGTTTTAGTAACTTTCTTTTAATGGTTTTTTGTATAGATTGTATTAAATGTAAACAATGTGTTAGGTTTTTCAATCTCCTGGTACAATCCCTTGCAGGCTGGGATGTCGAAATCAGTCACTGAGTTGTATGGCAATCCCTAATGAGAGACTGTCTCGGCCTTATTCTTGAACCTGTCAAGCACATAATAGGATCCAAATACGTACTCCGTGACACTTGACGTACAATTAAATACGTAGAGAAATTTAGCACCTTTGTGCATTTCTATGGTACTAAGAAAAATGTAGCACTTTCGTGCTTTTCAATGGTAGCAAGAATATTTTAGCACGTTTTAGCCTTTCAACACCAATTACAAAGGAGTAATAGTTGACACAAACGTCAAATTTCATATTTGAATTATAAAACACAATTACTGTTACCCATTGAGGAGTGAGAGATGCGTTGTTCTGGTGATGGAATTTCACTCTCGACGTGGTTCGGAAGTCACGTGAAGCCGTTGGTCCCGTTGCTGAATAACCATACTGGTTCCATGCAACGTAAAAACACTATACAAAGAAACAAACAATTGCTGTAACCATCTGAAAATGTAATACAGATTCCTAAACCTAATAGTCAGTACTATAGTAGATTCACATCAACCGTGCATTTGATATCTAGGCCAGTCCCTTACGACGCTCCTGATTGGCTGTTGATAAGCCAGTCACAGGGCTGGAAACTCTCAGTCTCCCTTGAGAGTTCACATGGGTAGGATGTATGTTCCACCTCTCCTGAAAAACGTATCCCTCAGGAAAAGTGGAACTTACATCCTGCCTATGTGGACTCTCGAGAGAGACAGAGTTTCCAGCCGTGTGATTGGCTTATCAACAGCCAATCAGGAGCGTCGTAAGGGACTGGCCTAGACGTCAAATGCACGGTTGATGTGAATCTACTATAGTATTACAATAGCATTCCCGCTGCCAGCGTCCTCTTCCTTCAAACTAACATTGCTTGCATCACGCAGACAAAGAGACTTATAAGTTACCTAAGTTATCATTTCATTATCTCCTCTCTTCCAGACACTTCCGACATGACTCGTCCTTCTCCAGCTGTCGGAAGAATCACCAACAATGGCGTGGAAAGTTTCCCCCATCTTTGTCATCGCCTCAAAAGTTGGATGGACTCGTGGATCACAAGGAACCCTAGATGGTGGATCTTTCGAAGCAATTGGATGACCTCACATATTTTCTCTGTTTCTTGGGTTGAATAGAACGATCATGTATGTATATATATATATGTGTATATATATATATATACATATATATATATTATATATATATGTATGTATGTATATGTGTAAGGCGCTCGATCGGAAATCGAAGCCGAGATCCTTCCTACAAAAAAAAAAAAAAAAAAAAACATCTACTGAGCAAGTATCCTGTTTATATTTCCATCTCAATTTCTCTACTGTGTAAATACTACGTCATCGCCCCATGCAATCCCAGAACAGAGAGAGAGAGAGATAAAATATGCGTGGTCATCCGATTCTTGTCAGCCGCTCGTTTCGAAAGATCAACTACACCTTGTTCCTTGTGAGCTACGAGTCGTCCAACTTTTTAAGCGATTAAAAAGAAATTATATATATAATATATATATATATATATACTATATATATATATATATATATATATATATATATATATATATATATATATATATATATATATATATATATATACGTATATATGTGTGTGTGTATATATATAACTGAATCACGAAAGTTTGGAACGTAATAAATCCATATATAAAGGTATAAGCCACGAAGGAAAAATAAACAACGTAGTTTCTGCAAGATCTTTCGACGTTCAACGTCCTTTACTCAGCTGAGTAAAGGACGTTGAACGTCGAAAGATCTTGCAGAAACTCCGTTTGTTTATTTTTCCTTCGTGGCTTATACCTTTATATATATATATGTGTGTATGTGCGCGCGCGCGTTATTCGCCGTTTAGATGGCATTCTTGTCCCAAAAGTGTCTCCGGAAACTGTACAGTTGACGCTCCTGGAAGCATCCCTTCAGAGAGGGGAATAGGCACCATATATCTGAGTATATTTATATAATAATACGCATCCCGATAGCAATTTTCCTATACTTATTCAGAAACCTCGAACCGTCACCTCCATCCTCATGGTACATTGTAAACCACAGATCATTTATTTTCCTTGATTTTATGGGATGTCGATCGATTTTTTTTTCTTGTGACGTTTGCCATCATGCCACTCCAATGGCGGCTCCTTCTTCTCCATTTGCCTCCAAAGGTTTCCTAATGGTCCACCTGTTGAACCAAAGTGTCAGATCGTCAGATCAAAGCAACTCATGGCACCGAGTTTCGTGTCATGCCGGTAATTGGTATAGACAGTTTTTTTTTCCCATTTGAGCGTGTCATGTTACCTACCCTTTCAACCCTTCATATATGTATATATATATATATATATATTATATTAATATATATATATGTGTGTGTGTGTGTGTGTGTGTGTGTATAACTGAATCACGAAAGTGTGGAAACTTAATGAATGCATAAATAAAGGTATAAGCCACGAAGGAAAGTGAAACACTTGGAGTATCTACAAGATCTTTCGACTGACGTCTGCAAAGTAAAGGACGTTGAGTCGAAAGATCTTCAAGCCACTCCAGTGTTTATCTTTCCTTCGTGGCTTATACCTTTATATACATATTATATTAATATATATTACATACATATATATATATATATATATATATATATATATATATATATATATATATATAGTGCCGGAGGAAGGAATGAAAGGAGTTGACCAAGAGCTTTCGTGTATTTTTTACGTCTCCTCAGGGTCAAGTGATACTAAAATAATCATTATTTGTTACAAAGACACCTCTGTGGCAGCAGTAGTTAACCATAAAAACTATCGTACGACTATTTAAAAACTAATGTATATATATATATATGCACTACTGTTTTCTGTCATTCATATTCAGCACCTTTACCTGAGCTCCTTAAAGATCAGCCATAGTAATTACCCAATCGTACTTCCATTACTTGCCTTGGTAGGCTACTTTTCGTCTACTTATTATTTTCAAAAAGTTCATCTGCCCTTTCTGTCCTCATCCACTTCGGAATTTGGTTTTCATCTCATTTTCCCGGTCCGTGAAATCAGTGGTGCTGAAACGAACATTGATGTCATATTTTTTCTGTTCGACCTCGTATCTTAAAAACTACTGAGGCTAGAGGGCTGCAAATTGGTATGTTGACCACCCACTCTCCAATCATTAAACATACAGAATTGCAGCCCTCTAGCCTTAGTAGTTTGTAGTTTATTGAAGGTTAAAGTTCACCATGATAGTCCATCTGGCAACGCTGTAGGACAGGTCACTACCGGGTCGTGGCTGAAAGTTTCACGGGCTGCGGCTCATACAGCATTATACCGAGACCACCGTAAGATAGATCTGTTTTCGGTGGTCTTGATTGTATTACAGCTATACAGAAAACCCGATTGCGCCTAAGAAACTTCACACGCATATTTTACTTGTTTTCTTTGACAAGTACTTTCTGCTTTTCACCAGCTGATATAGCAAATAACCACTGAACTCATATTTTCCTTCATACTCAGAAGGAACCATGCGGCATTTTATTAAAATACCATGGATGGATGTAACCAAAAACATAAAACATCACCGAGACGGTCTTCAAATATATATATATATATATATATATATATATATATCTTATATATAATATAATGTATATATATGTATTCATATATATTATATCATATATATATATATATACATATATATATATATATATATAATATAATCATGTACAATCAACGAATAAAGAAATATAAATATTAAATATCGGAACCTGGCATAGAGAGAGAGAGAGAGAGAGAGAACCAAGGCCAGCCTTTGTACGAAGGTATTAATGGTAATCCTTCGGGATTAACAAGTAAAGATCCCTCATCCCCAGCCAGAATATCCATACAATTGTGTGTGTGTGTGTGTATGTTTTGCTCGCGCACGCGCGCGTGGGTAGCCATAACGTTCCATCCATTATAGCAACGAGAATCTGTGGATTTGTCAGATCAAGAGAAGGCTACAACCCTTTATCCGTCTGTGAACGGCGTGAGGCTTATCCTTTGGAATATATTCCTTTATTCATTCCCTTTGGAAGGGATCCCCCGCTGAGATACTTCTTGAATGATGTATATACAAGTTCGGAAATATATTCCTTCAGGAATGTCTTTCAATAGAAGTAGCCTTGTGGCGAAAAGCACCTTTTGGAAATGTCGGACCATATATATATCCTTTTGGGAATTATATTTAACAGGTACATAAATATATTCCTCTTGGAATGTATTTCTGTAATACACTCCCATAAATTTATTCCTCTTGGAATGTATTTCTGTAATACCCTCCCATAAATTTATTCCTCTTGGAATGTATTTCTGTAATACACCCCCATAAATTTATTCCTCTTGGAATGTTTTTCTGTAATACACTCCCTTTCAATGAACTCGTTTGGATAAGTTCCAATGGAGGCAGACTATATCTTTGCAAGCCTTTTGTTATAGAGTTCCTCTTCTGTAACAGCCACGGCATAAAATGTCTATTGTTTTGTGGAAAGGTTGTACATTTCTTATTCATTATGGAAAGGTTGTACCAATTATTATTCAATGTGGAAAGGTTGTACCAGTTCGTCTTCATCTATTATCTATTTAGGGGGTTTTAGGGTCGAATTTCGAAGTGGCTTCCAAACCTTAACGAAATTCGCGTAACAGAACTGGCAAGGGATTCGTCTTAGTTACTTCAAGTCGTTCCATTCTCCTTAGGGTGAAACAGTGGAGCGAGGTCTTTTGGGCACGTTATTGATGTGGAGGATCACTGGTAGAAGTGAGAGCGAGACTACTGCAAAGCTCTGTGGGCCGTTGTCCTAGTTTTTCCTACTTGCAAATCTGCTTCTTCTTTTTTTTTATCTGCCGTGTTGTTAATTTTTTCTGATGTTTCCCACTATTTTTTTTTAGTTTCGTGTAAAAGAAAACTCTTGTGAGGGCTTTGTCTGTCCGTCCTTAGACCTTAAAAACTTGTGAGGCTAGAGAGCTGCAAATTGGTAAGTTGATTATCCACCCTCCAATCATCAAACATACCAAATTGCAGCCCTCTAGTCTCAGTAGTTTTTTTTTCTATTTTAAGCTTAAATTTAGCTACGGATCGTGCATCTGGTATCGATATAGGTGCCAACAACACAGGCCACCACTGGGTCGTGGCTGATAGTTTCAACCTGCCCTTAAAAGAGGTGGTTACCAAAACTGTCGCCCCACACGCGGAAGCGCCTCAGTGGCGTGATCGGTATGGTCTTGACCTGCCACCTCGGTGGCCGCGAGTTCGATTCTCGGGCATTCCACTGAGACGTCAGAGATGTGTATTTCTGGCGATAGGAGTTCACTCTCGACGTGGTTCGGAAGCCACGTGAAACCGTTGGTCCCGTTGCTGAATAACCATACTGGTTCCATGCGACGTAAAACAACCATACAAACAAACAAACCAACTCCACACGCGGCTCTCCCCACCTACTTAACGAAAGCTGTCACCTCGCAGATCTCTTCGCAACTGAAACATCGTCAACTGTCATCTCACCTACCAGCTGTCCCAATTCGTCGTCTTTAACTGTCATCATCCGCGAGAAGGACGACCTCGCACACAAAAACAAGACTTTAACCGTTGCGTCACGCGAAGCGTACCCCCTTTTTCCATATCCTGAAGCCACGAGTCGTCCCCCATCAGGAGAAAAGATCCACGCCCTTCACCTCACCTTAAAGGTGATGACGCCGAAGCCCCCGAAGAGCAACTTCCTTGTGTGGCTTTGTTCCGTAGTCGGGTTTGACATTATGGGAAACAGTTAAGAGGGGAATGTTTACCTTCGTGGGAGGCTGCCAAAAGCCGTGGTCAGTAGGTTAGGAGGTTACTTGGGGCCGTAGGGAGAATGAATACTTTGCTTTTCTCATTATTATTTTCATAGGTAACGGCTGCATTAGTAGTAGTAGTAGTAGTATGAGTGGTAGTGCCTTTTACCTCTGCTAATATTGACAGAAATCATTGAATATCATTAACAAAAGCGAGAAGAAAAATCAATATTTTTTTTTTTTTTCAGAAAGTTTGATAGTGCCCGCGTCACTCCGACTAAATACTACAATTAATGTATCTGAGGATTGTTTTTGAAGACTAAATGCTATAATGTGTCTGCGGATTGTTTTTGAAGACTAAATACTACAATTGTATCTGCGAATTGTTTTTGAAGACTAAATACTACAATTAATGTATCTGCGGATTGTTTTTGAAGACTTAATACTACAATTAATGTATCAGTGTATCTGCGGATTGTTTTTGAAGACTAAATACTACAATCAATGTATCTGCGGATTGTTTTTGAAGACTTAACACTACAATTGTAACAGCGAATTGTTTTTGAAGACTAAATATTACAATCAATGTATCTGCGGATTGTTTTTGAAGGCTTAGCACTACAATTGTATCTGCGAATTGTTATTGAAGACTTAATACTACAGTTATGTATCAATGTATCTGCGGATTGTTTTTGAAGACTAAATACTACAATTAATTTATCTGCATTGTTTTTGACAAGAATTTCTGTATCTCATGTTTATCTTATCGGAATTTTCATGCTTATAGTTTCTTTTAGGGTTTTTCTTGTAGTTAATTTCCAAAATACAACTAAGGAGTATCCTTATTTTTATCTCCCACTGTTCAGACTTTACTGTCAGTGCCGTTTCTGATTTGCATAATTAAAAAAAAAGTGAATAATTAAATTTCATTATTTGATATTTATTCATCTATACACATCCTCTCACGCGTCCCGTCATATTTCCACTTTTATTTTATAATTTCTCTCTTCCAGCTCTCTGTTTTTCCTCTTTATTTCCCAGTTCCTATCTCTGTTATTCAAACATGATAGTAAAAAAAAAAAAGACAGCTGTCATATCTCTTTCCGTGACCAATTTAGTATTGTTTTTATTTCGCGTTGTTATTTTTCTTTTATCTCTTAACTATGTTACATTTTTTCCAAAACGGGGTTTCATTCGTTGTATGTACAGATACCCGTTTTTTTTTTCTGAGAAAGCTTTCCAATAATTTATATTTTCTTTCGTTCTACGCTTTTTTTTTCTGTAAAATTTTCCATTTTCATTCCTTTTATGTACAGATACCCGTTTTTTATTATTCTGAGAAAGCTTTCTAAATCATTTATATTTTCTCTCTTTCCACGTTTTTTTTTCTCAGGTAAATTTTCCCATAATTTTCGCATTTTTTCGTTCTGACGTTTTTTTCCCTTCCATTTAATTCCATTTAATTCCATTTAATTCCGCTTTCGTCAGTTTTATCCGCGTTTTCCCCCCCTTCATACTTGTAGAGTATTTTCATTCGCTTTCTTTACCCTTCCCTACTATTTCCACTTTTTATCCTCTCCATTTCCCAGATTATTATTCTTCTGTCAAAGCCTTCCCCCTCATATTTATTGACCTTCCCTTTTCATGTCTCTGGACATTTTTCTCCCATTTTGCCTCCCTTTCATATTTATTGAGCTGGACACAGCAGCACCCTCTCTCTCTCTCTCTCTCTCTCTCTCTCTCTCTCTACTATAAAACCTTTCACCTCCCAAAAATAGGAGGAAATTTTGAAAAATGTCGAAGAAGAAGAATCCATGGAGGATTTTTTTTTTCTGTTTTTGGCGTCTGTCGACGAATAATGAATAAAAAAAGTTTGTTTATGGAGGGAAAAGGACAACACGAATTTCGTTTTTATATAGCTTTAGATATGTGCATATGAGAGGTGCGTTATATAGGTATTACATATATATATATATATATTATATATGTATATATATGATATATATAGTATATATATATATATATATACATATATGTATATCTATATTATATATATATATATATATATATATATATATATATATATAATATATATATATATATTATTTATTTATTTACAAGCAGTACCTCATTCAACTGGGTGGTATCTTACGGAGATCTCTATTAAAAAAATAGTTTCAAGCTCTCCAGGACTAACAGTCCTCATTCTAACGGATGCTTGACAGTGCGAACTGTAACTTTTGTTGAATCAATATCTCTGGTAGATACCATCCAATTTGAATGAGGTCCTGTTAGTTATTGTATTAATACACTGAACAATTGTGTCAGCAATTGCATATTTCGTGTATATTTATTTGTATGATGCAGTATGTATTCCCATGCAGTCTTCATGCATACCTCTGCATGTATGTGTGGATGTATAATGTAGACATACGTTCTAATGCATTGAAAATGTTGCGAAAATAGACATCTATTAGTCGAGCACCTTCGATCGTTTAGATGAATCACCCTCATTGTTTTATCAGTAATAGTGGTGGCATATGACTACTATCTTTATTTATTTATTTATTCACGTGACTAGGCACCAGTTGGTTACCTAGCAACGGGACGTACAGCTTATCGTGGGATACGAACCACATTATGTCGAGAAATGAATTTCTAATCACCAGAAACAAATTCCTCCGATTCCACGTTGGCAGAGCGGGGAATCGAACTCGGAGCTACCGAATCGGTAGGTGAGCGCGTAAGCCGCTCCTCCAACGAGGAACTCAGGGTATTCAGAGTATCTGGAACGTTCTTCATTATCTTCTTGAATCTCCTCTGCCTCTTATTTCTTTTTATTTCCTCTCTTCCTTTTGATATGTCATTTACTCTAAATGACCTCAGTATGGGGTTAGTGCCGTCAGCGTAATTCATGCGGTGCACTGTACGCATGACTTAAGGTTCTTTACAGCGTCCCTTCGGCCCCTAGCTGCAACCCCTTACATTTCTTTTACTGTCCCTCCGTTCATATTATCTTTCTTTCATCTTGCTGTCCACCTTCTCCTAACAATGATTTCATAGTGCAACAGTAAGGTTTTCCTCCTGTTACACCTTTCAAACCTACCTACTCTCAATTTCCTTCCCAT